>NC_074667.1:17131065-17431065 GCF_029448725.1 Salvelinus fontinalis
CATCATATCATAGGCCTTCTCTAAATCGAAGAAAACGGCCACCACCTCTTTGCTTGCCTGTGCCTTCCGTATGACTGCCTCAAGGCACAGTATAGGATCAATCGTTTCCCCTGCCTTTCTTGAACCCACTTTGATCTGGTGACATTAGTCCTCTACTCTCCAGAAAGTATGTCAGCCTTTCTGTTATGATCCTTTAAATTAGTTTGCATACATGTGATGTCAACTCTATCGGCCTATAGCTTAAAGGACTAGTAGGGCCCTGGTTTCCATATCGGCACTATTACAGCATGCTTCCAATTTCCAGATAGTTTTCCTTTCTGCTACACCTTATTGTAAATGCCCATTGCAGTGTCACTGAGATAAGCCATCTGTTACCCCAGCTTTAGCTAATGCTCTCTTCATCTCAGCCAACGTAAAAAGGGCAATCAACGCATCCCCCACCGTCTCTCTCTGATCCAGGACCCCGGATGTTCTCCTCTGACCCTGGCTGCAGTCCAAACACGTTATTTTTTACTCCCCTCAGCCTTTGCGCTGTCCACTATACTCCCCGTCGAAACCGGATGCAGTTTGATTGCCATCTTAAGTGGAGGTCCAATTCACTGACGTTGCCCCCTATAAGCCCTCAATTTGGCTTGAGGGAGCGAGTGAACAACTTTGGTGACTTGCGGGGTTGATATGACTCACAATACAGTTTACATTGAAGACACATGTCAAACTCTGGTGTTGGAATACATTACCAAACTATAAAACTAGCTAGCTACCTGACAGGAGTGCTAGATAGATACGTTCGCTTACTAGGTACATTAATAGCTTTAGATTGGTTGTTTATACACTCAACTTCAAGATTTCCAAGAACGACGTTACCTCTCCGATCATCACGCTCCCTCGCTTTGGCAAGGGACATTTAAAGAGGAATGGAAATAGTTTAGGAAGTGAATCTAAGCAAAGATATACATTCAATCCACTAATAATAAACATGTGCATTTAACACAAAACATCTCTATATTTAGTATTTTGATCACCGACAAGGTTTATTTGAGTTATGGTCATCGCCATTTTAAATTGCCATATTAACGACCGACGCCAGTGCGTCACTGGCAGGATTCAGCAAATTGTCTGTGGTATTGAGTTTTCGGCGCAGACAGTGAATCGAAGAGAGTGAGGTTAGGGGCGGACAACGAAGATAGCAACAGCAAGTAGCAATTCAAACATTAACCGTAGAGCGCCAGGCTGTATAGCTTGTTAATGCCAACTGATATACAGTGGGGAGAACAAGTATGACACACGGACGATTTTGCAGGTTTTCCTACTTACAAAGCATATAGAGGTCTGTAATTTATATCATAGGTACACTTCAACTGTGAGAGACGGAATCTAAAGAAAAAAATCCAGAAAATCACATTGTATGATTTAAGTAATTAATTTGCATTTTATTGCATGACATAAGTATTTGATACATCAGAAAAGCAGACTTAATATTTGGTACAGAAACCTTTGTTTGCAATTACAGAGATCATACGTTTCCTGTAATTCTTGACCAGGTTTACACACACTGCAGCAGGGATTTTGGCCCACTCCTCCATACAGACCTTCTCCAGATCCTTCAGGTTTCGGGTCTGTCGCTGGGCAATACGGACTTTCAGCTCCCTCCAAAGATTTTCTATTGGGTTCAGGTCTGGAGACTGGCTAGGCCACTCCAGGACCTTGAGATGCTTCTTACGGAGCCACTCCTTAGTTGCCCTGGCTGTGTGTTTCAGGTCGTTGTCATGCTGGAAGACCCAGCCACGACCCATCTTCAATGCTTTTACTGACGGTGCAGTCATCCTGTCCCCTTTGCAGAAAAGCATCCCCAAAGAATGATGTTTCCACCTCCATGCTTCGGTTGGGATGGTGTTCTTGGGGTTGTATTCGGGGTTGTACTCATCCTTCTTCTTCCTCCAAACACGGCGAGTGGAGTTTAGACCAAAAAGCTCTATTTTTGTCTCATCAGACAACATGACCTTCTCCCATTCCTCTTCTGGATCATCCAGATTGTCATTGGTAAACTTCAGACGGGCCTGGACATGTGCTGGCTTGAGCAGGGGGACCTTGCGTGCGCTGCAGGATTTTAATCCATGACGGCGTAGTATGTTACTAATGGTTTTCTTTGAGACTGTGGTCCCAGCTCTCTTCAGGTCACTGACCAGGTCCTGCCGTGTAGTTCTGGGCTGATCCCTCACCTTCCTCATGATCATTGATGCCCCACGAGGTGATATCTTGCATGGAGCCCCAGACCGAGGGTGATTGACCGTCATCTTGAACTTATTCCATTTTCTAATAATTGCGCCAACAGTTGTTGCCTTCTCACCAAGCTGCTTGCCTATTGTCCTGTAGCCCATCCCAGCCTTGTGCAGGTCTACAATTTTATCCCTGATGTCCTTACACAGCTCTCTGGTCTTAGCCACACAAAACTAACAGGTCTGTGAGAGCTGGAATTTTTACTGGTTGGTAGGTGATCAAATACTTATGTCAGGCAATAAAATACAAATTAATTACTTAAAAATCATACAATGTGATTTTCTGGATTTTTGTTTTACATTCCGTCTCTCACAGTTGAAGTGTACCTATGATAAAAATTACAGACCTCTACATGCTTTGTAAGTAGGAAAACCTGCAAAATTGGCAGTGTATCAAATACTTGTTCTCCCCACTATGTGTGTTCAGTTGTCTTAACAAAACGTTTGTTTCTTTTCAGGATGATGTTTTCATCCTGTAGGAGACTGTGCAGGAGGCAGGTGGTACATGCAAATCCATGTTATTTCCAAGGCTATTGTTTTATTTCAAGTATATACAGTGATTAACTTTAGCCTAATAGATGCCTTAATTGTTTTCTACCAACAGAAAGAATGGTTAGTACAGCATGCCAAACTGACCCCTTGGTGCCAGAGTGTTTCTGTGCTGCGTTGGAGAAGAGGTCTACCGGGACCATCATTAAAGAGTTCAGGGCTCAGCTAGATTGCGCTCACGACCATCAGTATACAACCGAGTCCTGCACCTATACGCCACAGATAGAGCTGACGGAGAGTGAGATCAATGAAGACCATAACTCAGTGTATGAACCTAAGGGCTCAAAATCACAATCATCACAGTGCAAGCCAAGATATACCATCGCTCAGCGGAATGGTGTTCCGAAAATAAAGAAGGAGTTGGCCATTCAACAGCGAATTCATAAGATACACCCATCCATAAAGGGAATCGGAGTAGAATTGTTTTTCCACTGATTTTTTAAATATTTTTTTACCCGTTTCAATGGATGTGTTACCTTGTCCCTGTTCTGCTGTTTCAACTCTCTCTCTCAACCTATTAATGCTCAGCTGTGAAAGGCTAACTGACATTTGCTCCTGAGGTGTTGAACTGTTGCACCCTCAGTGTGAATAACCACTCAGAAGAATAACCACTGTGGTTATTATTTTGATGTAAAAAGGGCTTTTATCAAATATATTTGATTGTTTGCTGTGCTGGATGCTGTGTATTCACTAACTTAGTGATGGGACATTTTTATAGTATCTGTAACAAACATTTTGGTGTTTATTTATTCTGCATCTTAACTTCTTAAAGTGGTAATCAGCAGTAGAGACAATAACAAAGGGACTCCCTGCTCCTCTTTTGGTAAAAAGCTGATGGATGAGTCTGGAAAAATGTAACCACTCAAATTCATAGACCGCTATAGATGCAAAGACGGACCATCCACGATATCAAAATTATAATCCTGTTTCTATGATCTGTTTCCACTACCATGTACCCAGTTCGCTTTGGATAAAGGCGTCTGCTAAATGGCATATATTATTAAAGTCTGCTTTGACTCTGACTAGCTGCCCAGTGTAGTTACCATTCCTTTCCAATAGATGGCAGACGAAGCTAGTTGAAGTCACTACTCTAGCGACAAGGACACGGGATTAGTGCGCACTGAAAGTAGTTTTATCTTCAAAGCAAGTTTGAGGTTACGCTTGAACCTGTTGTTATAGTGGACAAGCTAACTATTTTTACATAAGGCGCAGGCATTAGGCCTATGTCTTAGACTAGGCTTGATTTACTAAATTAACTGGTTTTATTCCATGCCTTTGCTTCTGTCTATGCGCGCCTTATGGAAGAAACGACACACGCAGGGATGAGATGCCATACACCTCGTCCAATTTTCTCGTGCCCATAGGGTGAACTGCCGATAAACTGCCAGCCTGTATGCTCTGCAAACAAAATCATAAGAAAAGTTAGTCTGATACCGAAACTAAATCACAATGTATTTATAATGAGGATGCCCCATTATTGGTTAGAATGAGATTTCATGAATCATGATGCTGTCTGCGATTGGAACTCCGGTTGTCTAATCTAAAGGCGCTGATGATAAACATCGTTATAGGATACTGGTTATGTATATTGAGCACCGACACGTCCAATAAATACATCGCCAGACAGACTGACAGGAACCTCTAACTGAATTTAATACAGCCACCATGCGCTGGGATTTTGTGCTGTATCGCCACCATCTCTACAACACATACTCTCCTACTCTAGCCATTACCTGGCAGTATTCCCACTCACACCAGTTTGTTTGCCTACGTCGACCCTCTACCTGAGGTGATTCAGGAAGCATATCTGTGTTGTTACTGCTACGAGAACAAACTCTTTGATCTGGGGCAACGTTCGGTTCAAACATGAACGGCTTCAGTAGGTTTATTGGCTCACTAACTAACATTATTTCATTCTCAGACTGAGCTACCTGGTAAATTCAGCCATTTTTGGGAGTTTCAAAATGTTTTCTCCTATCAGTGACGCAACAATGCCAATATGTCGATTTACAGTTACAGTTAGCTGGCGATCTAAATCATAGTGTTTCCATTCCACTTTAAGGTACACTCGGATGTGACGATGTAAAACGTCATTGAAGAGCTGAGGGTTTAGGGCGGAGAAGACGGCTGGATGACACCTAACTGTCTCTGGGGAATTTAAGTCCCTAGAAAAGGCAAGAACAAGATTGGTGTCAGGAGTGGGGCAGCAGTATTATCATAAGGAGACGTATACTTGGAAAACAGGATGAATGGAGGGAAAAAGAGGGAGAAGAGGTCTAAGAGAGAGAGGGAAGAAGAGGGGGAGCTTGAGTCGGATAATAATGGTGGGAAAAAGGGTGATGGTATGTTAAAGAAGAATGGTAGAAAGTGTAAGCAGAGGGAGCTGAAGGCAGGAGGAGAAATGGAAGTGAATGAGGGTGAAGTATCTGAGGTGGTAGGTGCTGTGAATTTATCGGAGACCGAGGTATGCATCGAGGATCAGGAAAAAGAAGAGTCTGACCATAGGAGTGAAGTTTATGGAAAAAGTTGACTTGCATTTTGGCTCATGCATTTGTGGATTCACGGTGGGTGAAAAAAGAGTTGGGTCGTGTGGAATCGGTGAGGGTAACCAGAGGTGGTCTAGTGATAATTGTTTGTGTTTCTGTTGGGCAGAGGGAGAATGCGCTCGGAGTAAAATGAATGGGGGCAAGAAAAGTGAATTTTTCATTCTCAAGAAAGGGGCACCAATGAAAGGAGTGATAACTGGGGTAGCAGTAAATATAAAAGTTGTCCAGCAGAGGGGAAAGATTCCCGGTGTATGTGATGCTCGTCATTTGATGTGACGCAGACAGGGTGGCAAGAGTGGGGAAACGGAAGAGTCATTGTCTGTTCTTTTGAGTTTTGAAGTTGAGTCTTTGCCCGACAAAGTGAAGTTAGGATATATAAGTTATCCTGTACGAGCTAATGTGCCGAATACATTACGATGTTACAGGTGTCAAGCTTATGGGCATGTGGCAGCAGTGTGTAGAAGGGAGGGTCCAAGGTGTGAGAAATGTGCAGAAGGGAGTGAGACGAATGTGTATTATTGGGGAAAGTAATGGAATGTGTTTATTGTAGGGGATCAGAAATGCCCTGTGCGAGAGGGGCAGGTTGAGGTTTCCAGGGTTAGAGTAGTGCAGAAGTTGCCATATGCTGAGGCAGTGAAGAAAGTAGAGGAAGATGGGTTAAGGGGGAGGATTGGTGAGAGTAGTAGAGACATACCAGTACAGAGGGAAAGGCCAAAAAGTGATATAAGTTTCAGTAAGATAGGATTTTTAGCATTTATAGCAATGGTTATCAATTGTACTGCAGGGATGAATCGGAAGTCTCCAAAAATTGAGGTTGTGGTGGCGGCTGCAGAGAGGTATTTGGGTGTGCGAGACTTGACATCAGAAGAGTTACAGGGCGTGTTAAGTGGTGATGTCCCATCCTTTCAGGATGATGGCATGAGGTAGGAATAAATAAATAAATGTAATTAGTGGAGTAGGGTGGTGTTAATTTTATTTGATATAGTTTTGAAATTAGTGAGTGTAGTGTTAGATGGTAGGGTATTTATTTTGGGGGGGTTTTTTCAAGCAAAGTATAAGGGAGTTGTACTCCAGTCTAGTAGGTGGCGGTAATGCAACAAATTGGATGCCAACCGCCGTTATACCTCATAGAAGAAGAGGGTTTAGGGCGGAGGGCTGTCTAAGGTCCAAACACTTAAAAGACACATCCTCGTCCACTTATGATCCCCGTCGCCGTCTTGGAGGGTGGTCCAAATGATTAACCAAGCAAGGGAAGTTTGCAATGTAAGCCCCTCAGCCCTCGTTTTCAATCGTCTTTGGGAGTGTACAATTATGTTCACTCCAGGGCCTGAAACGCCCCATAATTCAACTTGCAACGATTGTACATCTGCTAAGAAAAGTCTGTGAAAACTTAAAAACAACATCAATGGAGAAGTCAACATACAAGTCAACAGGTTTAAGTCAAAACGAATGGAAATAAGTTAGAAAACACCCTGTCGTTCTCAACTAACATCAAGGTGGTGGCCCGTTCCTGTAGGTTCATGCTCTACAACATCCGCAGAGTACGACCCTGCCTCACACAGGAAGCGGCGCAGGTCCTAATCCAGGCACTTGTCATCTCCCGTCTGGATTACTGCAACTTGCTGTTGGCTGGGCTCCCTGCCTGTGCCATTAAACCCCTACAACTCATCCAGAACGCCGCAGCCCGACTGGTGTTCAACCTTCCCAAGTTCTCTCACGTCACCCCGCTCCTCCGCTCTCTCCACTGGCTTCCACTTGAAGCTCGCATCCGCTACAAGACCATGGTGCTTGCCTACGGAGCTGTGAGGGGAACGGCACCTCAGTACCTTCAGGCTCTGATCAGGCCCTACACCCAAACAAGGGCACTGCGTTCATCCACCTCTGGCCTGCTCGCCTCCCTACCACTGAGGAAGTACAGTTCCCGCTCAGCCCAGTCAAAACTATTTGCTGCTCTGGCACCCCAATGGTGGAACAAACTTCCCCACGACGCCAGGACAGCGGAGTCAATCACCACCTTCCGGAGACACCTGAAACCCCACCTCTTTAAGGAATACCTAGGATAGGATAAAGTAATCCTTCTGACCCCCCCCCCCCCCTTAATAGATTTTGTAAAGTGGCTGTTCCACTGGATGTCATAAGGTGAACGCACCAATTTGTAAGTCGCTCTGGATAAGAGCGTCTGCTAAATGACTTAAATGTAAATGTTAAATGTAGAAATGTTGCTACTACGTAAAAGGAAATATATTTTTGTTTGGTTATCTTTTGGAAATTGTAGAAATAAAACATTTCCCTTCTTCAGAGGTTCCAGCTAGGCAGGATAGTGTTAGTTAGCTAATTAACTTGCTAGCTATCATATAGAGGTGTATATTAATAATTACATATTTAATATAAGTAGACATGCGCTCGTAATTTTATGTAACACATATAAAGCACCCACAAGCCACCAGTGGCTGAAAATATAATCATTGCAGCATGAACGAGTGACAATTTTCGGCCAAGGATGGTTCATTGCCCTGCAAGTGTATACTCGTCATACGTCATTATACGTCATCCAAAGTGTCCACTTAATTTGAGGGCTGAGGGGATAGGAAGGAGGCCAAGATGGCGGCTTGAACAGAAGATTTTTTACCGCGCTCCGCACCAAACTTCAGAAAGATTGTGAAGAAAACAAGTTTACAGTCATTACTATTACTGTTTTTATTTGTTCAAGATATAAGAACTTTCCTGTGACTGGAATAAGATTTGGATAATTTATTTCAGCATGTCCATGCGAAGTCGTGACAAAAAAAGAAAGGAAGAAGCTAGCCGTTCTATTGCTAATCAACAAAAGAGAAACGTGTTTATAGACAACTGCCATAACTATGCTTGCCCTATGGATAATATCATGCTTTAAGATCTACAACATTTATTCCATGGGACAAAACTAGGTCCAGAGTATGACTGTGGCAGTGAGTAGGTCCAGAGACATGTTGGACAACACCCACTGAGTCGATGATGGCTCCGAAAGACTTTTGGAGTGGGTCTGTGGACTTCTCCATATGAATATTAAAATCACCAAAAATTTGAATATGATCTGCTATGACTACAAGGTCTGATAGGAATTCAGGGAACTCAGAGAGGAACGCTGTATATGGCCCAGGAGGCCTAATATGCTCCGCCCATGTCATTCTAGTGTCAAACCAGACCCCCGGGAACCTAAACCCTCCCACACTCTCCATATTCCTTCCATACAAGTATATTTTCTCCCCAACCTTCCTTCTAGAAAAAAAATATTTTCTCAACTGAACTTGAAGACCCACCTGAGGGACCACTGCTCAACTTCACTAATCGCTTCTTGAACTCTTCTGGCTGTATGGATAATATTTCTCCCTCTCTTCCACAGTGCCCCATCATCCGCAAACAATGACCTCCCGATATCAGGTCTCACCTGGGAGAATACATCGTCAATCATAATGGAGAACAACAAAGGACTAATGACACTTCCCTGGGGATACCATTATCTACCTCAGCTTTCTGGCAGAGCTCCCCACCCTCACTTGTATTGATCGCCCAAAAATAAAATAATTTATCATGTTTAAAACCCTTCCTCCAACCCCCATGTTATCCAGCTTAATAAGTAGGCCTTCCTTCCACATCATATCATAGGCCTTCTCTAAATCGAAGAAAACGGCCACCACCTCTTTGCTTGCCTGTGCCTTCCGTATGACTGCCTCAAGGCACAGTATAGGATCAATCGTTTCCCCTGCCTTTCTTGAACCCACTTTGATCTGGTGACATTAGTCCTCTACTCTCCAGAAAGTATGTCAGCCTTTCTGTTATGATCCTTTAAATTAGTTTGCATACATGTGATGTCAACTCTATCGGCCTATAGCTTAAAGGACTAGTAGGGCCCTGGTTTCCATATCGGCACTATTACAGCATGCTTCCAATTTCCAGATAGTTTTCCTTTCTGCTACACCTTATTGTAAATGCCCATTGCAGTGTCACTGAGATAAGCCATCTGTTACCCCAGCTTTAGCTAATGCTCTCTTCATCTCAGCCAACGTAAAAAGGGCAATCAACGCATCCCCCACCGTCTCTCTCTGATCCAGGACCCCGGATGTTCTCCTCTGACCCTGGCTGCAGTCCAAACACGTTATTTTTTACTCCCCTCAGCCTTTGCGCTGTCCACTATACTCCCCGTCGAAACCGGATGCAGTTTGATTGCCATCTTAAGTGGAGGTCCAATTCACTGACGTTGCCCCCTATAAGCCCTCAATTTGGCTTGAGGGAGCGAGTGAACAACTTTGGTGACTTGCGGGGTTGATATGACTCACAATACAGTTTACATTGAAGACACATGTCAAACTCTGGTGTTGGAATACATTACCAAACTATAAAACTAGCTAGCTACCTGACAGGAGTGCTAGATAGATACGTTCGCTTACTAGGTACATTAATAGCTTTAGATTGGTTGTTTATACACTCAACTTCAAGATTTCCAAGAACGACGTTACCTCTCCGATCATCACGCTCCCTCGCTTTGGCAAGGGACATTTAAAGAGGAATGGAAATAGTTTAGGAAGTGAATCTAAGCAAAGATATACATTCAATCCACTAATAATAAACATGTGCATTTAACACAAAACATCTCTATATTTAGTATTTTGATCACCGACAAGGTTTATTTGAGTTATGGTCATCGCCATTTTAAATTGCCATATTAACGACCGACGCCAGTGCGTCACTGGCAGGATTCAGCAAATTGTCTGTGGTATTGAGTTTTCGGCGCAGACAGTGAATCGAAGAGAGTGAGGTTAGGGGCGGACAACGAAGATAGCAACAGCAAGTAGCAATTCAAACATTAACCGTAGAGCGCCAGGCTGTATAGCTTGTTAATGCCAACTGATATACAGTGGGGAGAACAAGTATGACACACGGACGATTTTGCAGGTTTTCCTACTTACAAAGCATATAGAGGTCTGTAATTTATATCATAGGTACACTTCAACTGTGAGAGACGGAATCTAAAGAAAAAAATCCAGAAAATCACATTGTATGATTTAAGTAATTAATTTGCATTTTATTGCATGACATAAGTATTTGATACATCAGAAAAGCAGACTTAATATTTGGTACAGAAACCTTTGTTTGCAATTACAGAGATCATACGTTTCCTGTAGTTCTTGACCAGGTTTACACACACTGCAGCAGGGATTTTGGCCCACTCCTCCATACAGACCTTCTCCAGATCCTTCAGGTTTCGGGTCTATCGCTGGGCAATACGGACTTTCAGCTCCCTCCAAAGATTTTCTATTGGGTTCAGGTCTGGAGACTGGCTAGGCCACTCCAGGACCTTGAGATGCTTCTTACGGAGCCACTCCTTAGTTGCCCTGGCTGTGTGTTTCAGGTCGTTGTCATGCTGGAAGACCCAGCCACGACCCATCTTCAATGCTTTTACTGACGGTGCAGTCATCCTGTCCCCTTTGCAGAAAAGCATCCCCAAAGAATGATGTTTCCACCTCCATGCTTCGGTTGGGATGGTGTTCTTGGGGTTGTATTCGGGGTTGTACTCATCCTTCTTCTTCCTCCAAACACGGCGAGTGGAGTTTAGACCAAAAAGCTCTATTTTTGTCTCATCAGACAACATGACCTTCTCCCATTCCTCTTCTGGATCATCCAGATTGTCATTGGTAAACATCAGACGGGCCTGGACATGTGCTGGCTTGAGCAGGGGGACCTTGCGTGCGCTGCAGGATTTTAATCCATGACGGCGTAGTATGTTACTAATGGTTTTCTTTGAGACTGTGGTCCCAGCTCTCTTCAGGTCACTGACCAGGTCCTGCCGTGTAGTTCTGGGCTGATCCCTCACCTTCCTCATGATCATTGATGCCCCACGAGGTGATATCTTGCATGGAGCCCCAGACCGAGGGTGATTGACCGTCATCTTGAACTTATTCCATTTTCTAATAATTGCGCCAACAGTTGTTGCCTTCTCACCAAGCTGCTTGCCTATTGTCCTGTAGCCCATCCCAGCCTTGTGCAGGTCTACAATTTTATCCCTGATGTCCTTACACAGCTCTCTGGTCTTAGCCACACAAAACTAACAGGTCTGTGAGAGCTGGAATTTTTACTGGTTGGTAGGTGATCAAATACTTATGTCAGGCAATAAAATACAAATTAATTACTTAAAAATCATACAATGTGATTTTCTGGATTTTTGTTTTACATTCCGTCTCTCACAGTTGAAGTGTACCTATGATAAAAATTACAGACCTCTACATGCTTTGTAAGTAGGAAAACCTGCAAAATCGGCAGTGTATCAAATACTTGTTCTCCCCACTATGTGTGTTCAGTTGTCTTAACAAAACGTTTGTTTCTTTTCAGGATGATGTTTTCATCCTGTAGGAGACTGTGCAGGAGGCAGGTGGTACATGCAAATCCATGTTATTTCCAAGGCTATTGTTTTATTTCAAGTATATACAGTGATTAACTTTAGCCTAATAGATGCCTTAATTGTTTTCTACCAACAGAAAGAATGGTTAGTACAGCATGCCAAACTGACCCCTTGGTGCCAGAGTGTTTCTGTGCTGCGTTGGAGAAGAGGTCTACCGGGACCATCATTAAAGAGTTCAGGGCTCAGCTAGATTGCGCTCACGACCATCAGTATACAACCGAGTCCTGCACCTATACGCCACAGATAGAGCTGACGGAGAGTGAGATCAATGAAGACCATAACTCAGTGTATGAACCTAAGGGCTCAAAATCACAATCATCACAGTGCAAGCCAAGATATACCATCGCTCAGCGGAATGGTGTTCCGAAAATAAAGAAGGAGTTGGCCATTCAACAGCGAATTCATAAGATACACCCATCCATAAAGGGAATCGGAGTAGAATTGTTTTTCCACTGATTTTTTAAATATTTTTTTACCCGTTTCAATGGATGTGTTACCTTGTCCCTGTTCTGCTGTTTCAACTCTCTCTCTCAACCTATTAATGCTCAGCTGTGAAAGGCTAACTGACATTTGCTCCTGAGGTGTTGAACTGTTGCACCCTCAGTGTGAATAACCACTCAGAAGAATAACCACTGTGGTTATTATTTTGATGTAAAAAGGGCTTTTATCAAATATATTTGATTGTTTGCTGTGCTGGATGCTGTGTATTCACTAACTTAGTGATGGGACATTTTTATAGTATCTGTAACAAACATTTTGGTGTTTATTTATTCTGCATCTTAACTTCTTAAAGTGGTAATCAGCAGTAGAGACAATAACAAAGGGACTCCCTGCTCCTCTTTTGGTAAAAAGCTGATGGATGAGTCTGGAAAAATGTAACCACTCAAATTCATAGACCGCTATAGATGCAAAGACGGACCATCCACGATATCAAAATTATAATCCTGTTTCTATGATCTGTTTCCACTACCATGTACCCAGTTCGCTTTGGATAAAGGCGTCTGCTAAATGGCATATATTATTAAAGTCTGCTTTGACTCTGACTAGCTGCCCAGTGTAGTTACCATTCCTTTCCAATAGATGGCAGACGAAGCTAGTTGAAGTCACTACTCTAGCGACAAGGACACGGGATTAGTGCGCACTGAAAGTAGTTTTATCTTCAAAGCAAGTTTGAGGTTACGCTTGAACCTGTTGTTATAGTGGACAAGCTAACTATTTTTACATAAGGCGCAGGCATTAGGCCTATGTCTTAGACTAGGCTTGATTTACTAAATTAACTGGTTTTATTCCATGCCTTTGCTTCTGTCTATGCGCGCCTTATGGAAGAAACGACACACGCAGGGATGAGATGCCATACACCTCGTCCAATTTTCTCGTGCCCATAGGGTGAACTGCCGATAAACTGCCAGCCTGTATGCTCTGCAAACAAAATCATAAGAAAAGTTAGTCTGATACCGAAACTAAATCACAATGTATTTATAATGAGGATGCCCCATTATTGGTTAGAATGAGATTTCATGAATCATGATGCTGTCTGCGATTGGAACTCCGGTTGTCTAATCTAAAGGCGCTGATGATAAACATCGTTATAGGATACTGGTTATGTATATTGAGCACCGACACGTCCAATAAATACATCGCCAGACAGACTGACAGGAACCTCTAACTGAATTTAATACAGCCACCATGCGCTGGGATTTTGTGCTGTATCGCCACCATCTCTACAACACATACTCTCCTACTCTAGCCATTACCTGGCAGTATTCCCACTCACACCAGTTTGTTTGCCTACGTCGACCCTCTACCTGAGGTGATTCAGGAAGCATATCTGTGTTGTTACTGCTACGAGAACAAACTCTTTGATCTGGGGCAACGTTCGGTTCAAACATGAACGGCTTCAGTAGGTTTATTGGCTCACTAACTAACATTATTTCATTCTCAGACTGAGCTACCTGGTAAATTCAGCCATTTTTGGGAGTTTCAAAATGTTTTCTCCTATCAGTGACGCAACAATGCCAATATGTCGATTTACAGTTACAGTTAGCTGGCGATCTAAATCATAGTGTTTCCATTCCACTTTAAGGTACACTCGGATGTGACGATGTAAAACGTCATTGAAGAGCTGAGGGTTTAGGGCGGAGAAGACGGCTGGATGACACCTAACTGTCTCTGGGGAATTTAAGTCCCTAGAAAAGGCAAGAACAAGATTGGTGTCAGGAGTGGGGCAGCAGTATTATCATAAGGAGACGTATACTTGGAAAACAGGATGAATGGAGGGAAAAAGAGGGAGAAGAGGTCTAAGAGAGAGAGGGAAGAAGAGGGGGAGCTTGAGTCGGATAATAATGGTGGGAAAAAGGGTGATGGTATGTTAAAGAAGAATGGTAGAAAGTGTAAGCAGAGGGAGCTGAAGGCAGGAGGAGAAATGGAAGTGAATGAGGGTGAAGTATCTGAGGTGGTAGGTGCTGTGAATTTATCGGAGACCGAGGTATGCATCGAGGATCAGGAAAAAGAAGAGTCTGACCATAGGAGTGAAGTTTATGGAAAAAGTTGACTTGCATTTTGGCTCATGCATTTGTGGATTCACGGTGGGTGAAAAAAGAGTTGGGTCGTGTGGAATCGGTGAGGGTAACCAGAGGTGGTCTAGTGATAATTGTTTGTGTTTCTGTTGGGCAGAGGGAGAATGCGCTCGGAGTAAAATGAATGGGGGCAAGAAAAGTGAATTTTTCATTCTCAAGAAAGGGGCACCAATGAAAGGAGTGATAACTGGGGTAGCAGTAAATATAAAAGTTGTCCAGCAGAGGGGAAAGATTCCCGGTGTATGTGATGCTCGTCATTTGATGTGACGCAGACAGGGTGGCAAGAGTGGGGAAACGGAAGAGTCATTGTCTGTTCTTTTGAGTTTTGAAGTTGAGTCTTTGCCCGACAAAGTGAAGTTAGGATATATAAGTTATCCTGTACGAGCTAATGTGCCGAATACATTACGATGTTACAGGTGTCAAGCTTATGGGCATGTGGCAGCAGTGTGTAGAAGGGAGGGTCCAAGGTGTGAGAAATGTGCAGAAGGGAGTGAGACGAATGTGTATTATTGGGGAAAGTAATGGAATGTGTTTATTGTAGGGGATCAGAAATGCCCTGTGCGAGAGGGGCAGGTTGAGGTTTCCAGGGTTAGAGTAGTGCAGAAGTTGCCATATGCTGAGGCAGTGAAGAAAGTAGAGGAAGATGGGTTAAGGGGGAGGATTGGTGAGAGTAGTAGAGACATACCAGTACAGAGGGAAAGGCCAAAAAGTGATATAAGTTTCAGTAAGATAGGATTTTTAGCATTTATAGCAATGGTTATCAATTGTACTGCAGGGATGAATCGGAAGTCTCCAAAAATTGAGGTTGTGGTGGCGGCTGCAGAGAGGTATTTGGGTGTGCGAGACTTGACATCAGAAGAGTTACAGGGCGTGTTAAGTGGTGATGTCCCATCCTTTCAGGATGATGGCATGAGGTAGGAATAAATAAATAAATGTAATTAGTGGAGTAGGGTGGTGTTAATTTTATTTGATATAGTTTTGAAATTAGTGAGTGTAGTGTTAGATGGTAGGGTATTTATTTTGGGGGGGTTTTTTCAAGCAAAGTATAAGGGAGTTGTACTCCAGTCTAGTAGGTGGCGGTAATGCAACAAATTGGATGCCAACCGCCGTTATACCTCATAGAAGAAGAGGGTTTAGGGCGGAGGGCTGTCTAAGGTCCAAACACTTAAAAGACACATCCTCGTCCACTTATGATCCCCGTCGCCGTCTTGGAGGGTGGTCCAAATGATTAACCAAGCAAGGGAAGTTTGCAATGTAAGCCCCTCAGCCCTCGTTTTCAATCGTCTTTGGGAGTGTACAATTATGTTCACTCCAGGGCCTGAAACGCCCCATAATTCAACTTGCAACGATTGTACATCTGCTAAGAAAAGTCTGTGAAAACTTAAAAACAACATCAATGGAGAAGTCAACATACAAGTCAACAGGTTTAAGTCAAAACGAATGGAAATAAGTTAGAAAACACCCTGTCGTTCTCAACTAACATCAAGGTGGTGGCCCGTTCCTGTAGGTTCATGCTCTACAACATCCGCAGAGTACGACCCTGCCTCACACAGGAAGCGGCGCAGGTCCTAATCCAGGCACTTGTCATCTCCCGTCTGGATTACTGCAACTTGCTGTTGGCTGGGCTCCCTGCCTGTGCCATTAAACCCCTACAACTCATCCAGAACGCCGCAGCCCGACTGGTGTTCAACCTTCCCAAGTTCTCTCACGTCACCCCGCTCCTCCGCTCTCTCCACTGGCTTCCACTTGAAGCTCGCATCCGCTACAAGACCATGGTGCTTGCCTACGGAGCTGTGAGGGGAACGGCACCTCAGTACCTTCAGGCTCTGATCAGGCCCTACACCCAAACAAGGGCACTGCGTTCATCCACCTCTGGCCTGCTCGCCTCCCTACCACTGAGGAAGTACAGTTCCCGCTCAGCCCAGTCAAAACTATTTGCTGCTCTGGCACCCCAATGGTGGAACAAACTTCCCCACGACGCCAGGACAGCGGAGTCAATCACCACCTTCCGGAGACACCTGAAACCCCACCTCTTTAAGGAATACCTAGGATAGGATAAAGTAATCCTTCTGACCCCCCCCCCCCCCCCCCCCCTTAATAGATTTTGTAAAGTGGCTGTTCCACTGGATGTCATAAGGTGAACGCACCAATTTGTAAGTCGCTCTGGATAAGAGCGTCTGCTAAATGACTTAAATGTAAATGTTAAATGTAGAAATGTTGCTACTACGTAAAAGGAAATATATTTTTGTTTGGTTATCTTTTGGAAATTGTAGAAATAAAACATTTCCCTTCTTCAGAGGTTCCAGCTAGGCAGGATAGTGTTAGTTAGCTAATTAACTTGCTAGCTATCATATAGAGGTGTATATTAATAATTACATATTTAATATAAGTAGACATGCGCTCGTAATTTTATGTAACACATATAAAGCACCCACAAGCCACCAGTGGCTGAAAATATAATCATTGCAGCATGAACGAGTGACAATTTTCGGCCAAGGATGGTTCATTGCCCTGCAAGTGTATACTCGTCATACGTCATTATACGTCATCCAAAGTGTCCACTTAATTTGAGGGCTGAGGGGATAGGAAGGAGGCCAAGATGGCGGCTTGAACAGAAGATTTTTTACCGCGCTCCGCACCAAACTTCAGAAAGATTGTGAAGAAAACAAGTTTACAGTCATTACTATTACTGTTTTTATTTGTTCAAGATATAAGAACTTTCCTGTGACTGGAATAAGATTTGGATAATTTATTTCAGCATGTCCATGCGAAGTCGTGACAAAAAAAGAAAGGAAGAAGCTAGCCGTTCTATTGCTAATCAACAAAAGAGAAACGTGTTTATAGACAACTGCCATAACTATGCTTGCCCTATGGATAATATCATGCTTTCGAATGCTGTCGAAGATGACGAATTCCCCTCTTTACCGGTTTCTCCATGCAAACCGCCATCCTCCAA
Organism: Salvelinus fontinalis; assembly: GCF_029448725.1. NCBI lineage: Eukaryota > Metazoa > Chordata > Actinopteri > Salmoniformes > Salmonidae > Salvelinus > Salvelinus fontinalis. Next base: position 17,148,405 of record NC_074667.1, read on the forward strand.
AAAACCCAACATGAACTCTGACATCGTGGCTACCCCCTCCTTACTCATCAACTCCAGGTCTGATGCCATTGAGAAAATGGTAGGCGCGAACACCATGGTTATCGAAGGCTTGAAAAAGATTGCGGAGTTTGCATGTGGTGAAATCAAGGATGTGGAAATGAGAGTGGCAAAAGTTGAAAAAAGTGTGGAAAAGAATAACAATGTCTACGTCTCACTGATCTGGAACAATACACAAGAAGATGGAACCTGAGACTCTACGGCGTGCCAGAGGTGGAGGGTGTGCGAGGGAGGCTATCCGCATCTGCCAAAAAGTTATGCCTGCAGAGAAGAACAAAGTGGGTAATACCATCGACGTTGTGCATCGCCTCGGCAAGAACCCTCTTATTAAAAAAACCCAGAAGAAGCTAAATCAATGGCTACAGAGGGACTTATCTTTAAAAAGAAGAGTCCTAATAACCAAGGCTGAAGGTATCTCTAGACTAACATATGGCGCTCTATCTTTATAACTTGACAGTAAAATAAGCAAGGAGATAGACCAGATGCTTTTCAATTTTCTGTGGAGAAACCGTACCCATTACATTAGGAAAACTGTTGTAATGAACACTTATAAGAATGGTGGGCTGAATTTTCTGGACTTTACTACCTTAAATAATACTTTTAAGATCAATTGTATAAAAATACTAATTTGTTTTTAGAATATTGGTTCTGAAATAATGTCCTATTAATGAGCCAACTGGTAAATGCAGAGGGTCTTTTTCTCAGTTATAAGGAATTCTTATCACTTTACAAGGTCCCTGTAACGCCTAAAGATTTTGCAATTGTTTTAGATGCCATTCCCTCAGGTGTTGCTTTATTATTCAGGAACATGTCAAGACCTGACCCTCAGAGCCTACCTTCCGTTGACCCTTTTGACTCATCAGTAGGAAAGATTTGTTTCTCTTTTGGTCCATTCAACAACAGAGAGATACGCTGTTGCCACACACATAAAAGATTTTGCAATTGTTTTAGATGCCATTCCCTCAGGTGTTGCTTTATTATTCAGGAACATGTCAAGACCTGACCCTCAGAGCCTACCTTCCGTTGACCCTTTTGACTCATCAGTAGGAAAGATTTGTTTCTCTTTTGGTCCATTCAACAACAGAGAGATACGCTGTTGCCACACACATACCTACTTGTTAACAAAATTAAGGAAGTTTCCTTTAAAATTATTCATACATATTATCCTGCCATCCACTATATGAAGAAGTTTAAGGAAAACATGAACTCAAATTGCTCCTTTTGTAATAACCACCCAGAAACCATGTTGCATCTTTTTTGGCATTGTATTCATGTAAGAAAACTGTGTTTAGACATCAGTACATTTATAATTGAACACATTTATGAAGATCTTACACTATTGTGGAGAGATGTAACGTAAACTCACCCCATTCCGTACAAATGTGCGCAACTGCAAGATTCAAATGAGGCTACAAAGAAAACTAATGGGACTGTAGCGACTGTGTTGACTTCAAAATCGGGGGTGGGAACTACGTTTCTATTCATGCGTTGATCGACATGGTAATGGCTCTATAGTATTGGAGAAAAGTTTAAATAAACGGACCCTCCGTTACATCGTGACGTGTCATGCCGTAACGTACAGCACGCATAAAGCAACTATTTCTGTCTTACAATCTCTCTCCACCAGGTGTAGCACTTCTCTCATCATTTGAAAACAAGAAATGGACAGTGACAGGGGTAAGGGGGGATACCTAGTCATTTTTTGCGTCATCATTGCATGCGATCATCATTCTCAAAGCCGCTGTTTACTTCTAAGATCACTTTAGCACCGCCCTAAAAACCTGATTCAAATTCGCCACAAACCTTCAAATAGGTATGTAATGACACATTATATAAACGCTTTATAGTGTTTTATTTACATTTTAGAGGCTATAGGGTGATAAGTTGGACAGATCGAGTGAAAAAAAGCAATTTTCCCACACAACATCTCTCCTTCTCACTATCACGCATTAGTTTCGCTTCCCCACCCGCCATTTTTAAAAAGACCCGACGGGGCTCATTGCCTTCTTGAATCATGCAGAAACGGGCAGCATGGGGGTCATGTAATTGATTCTGTTGGAAAGCGGAGAAATTGTGCTTTACAATGGTATTGACATTACAGTTGATCTGGAAGTATTACGTTTTTGGGGCGCTAAAATAAGGTCAATTGTACGGACCAAGGCGATGTACAAAAGTGAGTGAGTTTACGTTACTGCTTGGATTATTTACCTACGATAGAAATAAGCTGAAACATTTTTATGTAATGAATTTCATTATTCTTTTGGCCTAATTTCATATTCACAAATGTACATTTACAAACAAAACACCACATTATCTTACCGTACAAAAATAAATTGACCTGTATTTTAAGACAATTAAATACTCGACTAACATAAAAAGCTGTTCGAATAATAAGTGTATGTATGTCCCTTAATTAAGGTCCTTGTGTAATGTGATATTGTACCCCCTAGCCCAATTGTCCTTTGTATATTATTTATATATACTGTGTTCCCTCATGTACTTCCTGTATTGATTTGTTGGTGATAAAAAATATATACAAAATAAAAGGGCTGAGGTGATAGGGTGTGTCTTTTAAGTGTTTGGACTGCACACTTTGATTTTGAAACGCAACCCCTGTTTACGTTCCTTTGTTTGCCCTTTGGGGCCTTTACTCATTGGTCGGAAAGGATCCGTTTTCGCGCCAATTGCACCACGGTGCATTGTGGGAATTGAAGGACCGGTGGTCTGTTTGTGGTGTCTCGACTGCTTTGTTGACATAGATAGCTATATATTTTAATTTCTCTGCCACTGTAACTTAGATTTACAAATGCGGGGAGACGAGTCAGATTCCGACTCCGGGCGGACGGACGAGAGTTCCGTCCGAAAGAGCTTGGAAATGCTTTGTCAGGAGCTGAATATGGACGAACAGACGGCATCTGAAGCAATGCAAAACTTCAAGTCGATTTGGAATACATACACACTGGAGGTAAACTAGCTAACTAACAGTAGCTAGCTATATTATTAAACTAGGTAGTTAATAGTTTTAGATATACGTAGCCTCTTAGCGTTACTTTGTTTAGGACGTTGGGATCAGATATTGTGGGATCAACAATGCGGCCGGACATGGACGGTCTTAACTCTCCTGTCGCGTGTGTTCAGCGTAACGTAAATGTTAAGCTATTATCCCCTCTTCATATTTGGTAACGTTAGTTGTGTTAGCAATGTTACTAACGTCGTTCGTTTTGAAAGTTAGTTGGTTAGCGCATATAGCCATTAGCTAGCTAACGTTAGCTGAACATAGTAAATAACACTATTTTCCATCAACCAGCCCACTTGCCAAGGCAAGTGGTAATTTGCGAAATCGGTCACAATGCTAGACATCAGGTTGGCTATCTATTTAGCTAACTAGTTTGCTACCTGTTTGTTTTGTCTGATCATTTGGGAACACACCAGTCGCGGTCAGTTCCGTTAAAGTTTATGGAGGACGATTTTTTATGAGTTCAATGTAACTGTCTCCTTTAAGTCCATTATTGGGCAAACGTTACTCCTTCTAGTCCACGGACCTAACATGTTCTATTTTTAAGGGAAATTGGTTGCTGAAGCCAAATACTCCATGTAATTGTGAATCGATTCTCATTTGCGGTACGGTTCTATAAACAAATCTTTCTACTTTCACACTTCAAAGATAATTTCACAACTTCAAAATGCACACTTACTGTATTTACACTGCTTTAGCTAGTTTTAACCAATAATTTATATATACAGCAGATTACTGATAGGGGGCGCTGTGTACCGAATCTCCATCTTGGCACGTCACCTCAGCTTCGAAAACGGAAGCTATAGAAATGCATTTATTAATGTCTCCGTTCGTTTTTTCCCCACGTATTCTATTAGACAATATTAATGCAGATTTTTTTTATTGTTGTGAATTTAACATAAAAATACAAAATAACATGTTTAATACATTTTTTTTAAAACTTAAAGTATATTTTTTAGATGGCTAATTTTACTGTCCCCACGACGTGTAAGAGTAAATGTATAATTATTGAATTAATTGATTTGGCCAAGTGCAACTGCGGTCTCTGTTCAGTGCGCTCTCTGCTTAGCAGTGGTGTCTGCTCAGTTTGGCAGCTGCACGAGTGGGAGATGCCCGTGTGCTTCGCGGTTTACCAGATATTTTTTCTGGGGTTTTCTTGGAAGATCACTCCGACACGCTGCAGCGCTGTCGTTTAACAGCAGATGATGCGCTGTAAGCCAATAATTTGTCATTCCCACTCGCCAAATGGACTCATGCTCGCAACAAGTTCTGACTGAGCTCAATTCTCAATGAAAAGTCAATACACCGATGAGTTTCTCTTTCATACAAGCTTTGAGAATTTATGAAGAGCTCCTTAAATGTGTTTTGTGCGGGGAAGTGCTTAGTAATGAGTCAATCAAAATAAACTAATTCGTATAACGACACGTCCTGACCAAACATCCACAGCATGATGGTATACCCAGGGAATTCTTTCATAACAGGTCAGAATGCTTCAGGAAACAGTACCTCGACAGTGGAAAAATAAGTCGGCCAGCAAGGCATTGTTGTCCTTTTATAAAAGACAATAAGCAGAAATAAGGGAGTACTATCTAATAGGAGTATTGGATTCTCTTTCAAACAATCCCCTGGCCTTGTACACAGCTAATAGCTAACGTTAGCCAAAGCAAGTTCAAGTTGAAAACAAGTCTTGGTTTAGAACAGTTGCTGTTAAAGTACAAGTCGTTTTTATGGCCACTACGAGCGCTGCTTCTGGATGAGCGTTTTCTTGTTTGCTTATGTCCTTAGTTGGTTGAGTGTGGTCTTAGTGCCAGCATCTGGCAATAGACAGCTATGAATAATATAAACTCAGAGATGTCACTTTTTCAGGGCCCTGTCTTTCAAAGATAATTTGTAAAAACCCAAATCGCATCACAGATCTTTATGATGTTATGAAAACTTAGGACACAAAAGAGGCCTAACAGGCATGCTGCAAGAAGGCATGAGGACTGCAATAAATTCGCCAGTGGCGAATTTGCCAATCTTGGTGTTCTCTGGCAAATGCCAAACGTCCTGCATGGTGTTGGGCTGTAAGCACAACCCCCACTTGTGGACGTCGGGCCCTCATACCACCCTCGTGGAGTCTGTTTCTGACCGTTTGAGCAGACACATGCACATTTGTGGCCTGCTGGGGGTCATTTTGCAGGGCTCTGGCAGTGCTCCTCCTGCTCCTCCTACGGCCTCCTCCACGTCTCCTGATGTACTGGCCTGTCTCCTGGTAGCGCCTCCATGCTCTGGACACTACGCTGACAGACACAGCAAACCTTCTTGCCACAGCTCGCATTGATGTGCCATCCTGGGTGAGCTGCACTACCTGAGCCACTTGTGTGGGTTGTGGACTCCGTCTCATGCTACCACTAGAGTGAGAGCACCGCCAGCATTCAAAAGTGACCAAAACATCAGCCAGGAAGCACAGGAACTGAGAGGTGGTCTGTGGTCACCACCTGCAAAATCACTCCTTTATTGGGGGTGTCTTGCTAATTGTCTATAATTTCCACCTTTTGTCTATTCCATTTGCACAACAGCATGTGAAATTTATTGTCAATCTGTGTTGCTTCCTAAGTGGACAGTTTGATTTCACAGAAGTGTGATTGACTTGGAGTTACATTGTGTTGTTTAAGTGTTCCCTTTATTTTTTTGAGCAGTGTACATCATCCAGGAGATTTCTCTTGATAGAGCCGTCCATATCGGCAGATGTGATATGGCCATTTCTTGGCCAGATTCTGCATCTTTGTTGCATTCTTCACACATGATTTGGCACAGTATTTGCAAATGTACACAGCTTTGTAGTACAGAAAAATAGTTGAGCAGTTAGACTAAACAACTCCTTTTGTAAGATACCAGATTCTGCATCTTTGTTGTATTCTTCACACATGATTTGGCACAGTATTTGCAAATGTACACAGCTTTGTAGTACAGAAAAATAGTTGAGCAGTTAGACTAAACAACTCCTTTTGTAAGATATGTTTTATAATGAAACATGTATGGAAACAGGTGAATAAACACTCCTCAGTTAGCAGGCTCCAGCAAACTAAACCCACATGGTAGCAAACACAAACTAGCAGAAATTGTTAACAAGTTATCTATGATTTAAACACACTTTGCTGTAGGCTACTATTTACTAGTTAACAAAAAATCATGTATGTCCTATTCCCCCCACCCAGTATTGTAATCGAAACTTAACAGAAAGCTTGTCGTCCTTGGCTCATACAGTGTAGTAGTGTGGGCTCAATAGCATCTCATTAGTGTGCAAGCTCTTGAGAATCAGCTGTACATGTGATGAAAGAATGCACTGTGCATGTAGAGGGTTGTAGTTCCGTTGATTTGGGGATCATTTAACCAAAATATGCCACAAGACCTAGAATTTCCATGTGTATCCCACAAAAAAGGTTCACTGTTATAAGCTAACTTTTTTAAAACGAATTTAAGCTATATTCCCTGGCTTAACTTCCCATGGAAAATTTCCCGGAGGGTTTCCGACCCTTTGCAACCCTAGGCCTACAGCTCGATGGTGGTTATATAATTCTGCTATACTAAGCCTACTACTGACATTTACATTACTTATTACTATTATGATCATTCTTTATTATAATTATAACAATAAGGAGATCAAGGAAAGGGGAGGGCTGCTATAATTCTTCTGACAATTTAGAACAGTGTAAGCACCACTACATTATTATATCAGCTGGGCTGGTCTAAATGGGGAAAAAGTATAACGCCTTTATTACAGCATAGCAAAGGTGAAATTGTAATGTTTTTTAATTTAAATTCTTTATCTTGAGGCTTGGTGCTCACTGAATCAGGAGGCTGTCAACCAAACAGGCAACAGAAGCAGGATCTGTTTTATTTCTTTATTTCTGTAATTATTCTGGGGTATTTCTTTTTTTATATTTTCTACATTGTCAAATAATAGTGAAAACCTCAGCTATGAAATAACACATATGGAATTATGTAATAATCGAAAAAGTGTTTAAAAAATCAACATATTTTTCAAAGGAGCCACCCTTTGCCTTGATGTCAGCTTTGCACATGCTTAGCATTCTCTCAACCAGCTTCACATGGAATGCTTTTCCAACAGTCTTGAATGAGTTCCCTCATATGCTGAGCACTTGTTGGCTGCTTTTCCTTCGCTCTGCGGTCCAACTCATCCCAAACCATCTCAATTTGGTTGAGGTCGAGTGATCTGATGCAGCACTCCATCACCTTCCTTCTTGGTCAAATAGCCCTTACACAGCCTGTAAGTGTGTTGGGTCAATGTCCTGTTGAAAAACAAATGATAGTCCCACTAAGCATAAACCAGATGGGATGGCGTATCACTGCAGAATGCTGTGGTAGCCATGCTGGTTAATTGTGCCTTGAATTCTAAATAAATCACAGACGGTGTCACTAGCAAATCACCATCACACCTCCACACTTCACGGTGGTAACTAAACATGCAGAAATCATTCGTTCACGTACTTGGTGTCTCCGTTAACCAATCTGTTAACCATTAACTCAGTAACCTGGGGCACCACAGGAAAAGTTTGTTTAACTTCTACTTGGTCACAATCCCGGATCCGGGAGCACCCCCATCAGTAAAAAAGCTGACTAGCATAGCCTAGCATAGCGTCACAAGTAAATACTAGCATCTAAATATCATTAAATCACAAGTCCAAGACACCAGATGAAAGATACACATCTTGTGAATCGAGCCATCATTTCTGATTTTTAAAATGTTTTACGGGGAAGACACTATGTAAATCTATTAGCTAACCACGATAGCAAAAGACAACTTTTTTTTCCCACCATTTTTTTCCTGCATAGGTAGCTATCACAGTTTTGACCAAATAAAGATATAAATAGTCACTAACCAAGAAACAACTTCATCAGATGACCGTCTGATAACATATTTATTGTATAGCATATGTTTTGTTAGAAAAATGTGCATATTTCAGGTATAAATCATAGTTTACCATTGCAGCCACCATCACAACTCTCACCAAAGCAACTAGAATAACTACAGAGACCAACGTGAATTACCCAAATACTCATCATAAAACATTTCTGAAAAATACACAGCGTACAGCAAATGAAAGACAAAGATCTTGTGAATCCAGCCAATATTTCAGATTTTTTAAGTGTTTTACAGCGAAAACACAATATAGCATTATATTAGCTTACTACAATAGCCAACCACACAACAGCATTGATTCAGGCCAACAATAGCGATAACGAATAAACCAGCAAAAGATATACATTTTTTCACTAACCTTCTCAAACTTCTTCAGATGACAGTCCTATAACATCATGTTACACATGTGCATATCGAAAATGTGCATATTTAGCGGCGCAAATCGTGGTTATACAATGAGAATAGTAGCCAAGCTGCCAACAATATGTCGGGAGAAATCTTGGGAGAGGCACCTAATCTAATCAGTAACTAATCATGAACTTGACAAAAAAATACAGGTTGGACAGCAAATGAAAGATACATTAGTTCTTAATGCAACCGCTGTGTTAGATTTTTAAAATTAACGTTACTACGACATACAGCGTGCGTTAACCTGTCTAGCCCCAGCGTTCCGCTAGCGGAACTCCTCCCACATTCCACTGGAAAGGCAAATTCAAAAAAGATTTTTTAGAAATAGTCCAATACAGCAAATGAAAGATACACATCTTGTGAATCCAGTCAACATGTCTGATTTAAAAAAAATGTTTTACAGCGAAAACAGCACGTATATTTATGTTAGCTCACCACCACAGCACAGCACAGGTAGCATGCACAAAGACAACCTAACTAACCAAGAACCAACCAAACTAACCAAGCAACAACTTCATCAGATGACAGTCTTATAACATGTTTTGTTCGAAAAATGTGCATATTTGAGGTATAAATCAGTTTACATTGCAGCTACCATCACAGCTACTGTCAGAAATAGCACCGAAGCAGCCAGAGTAATTAGACACCAACATCAAATACCTAAATACTCATCATAAAACATTTCTGAAAAATCGATGGTGTACAGCAAATTAAAGACAAACATCTTGTGAATCCAGCCAATATTTCCGATTTTAAGTGTTTTACAGCGAAACACAATATAGCATTATATTAGCTTACCACATTAGCCTACCACACTACCGCATTCATTCATCAAGGCACGTTAGCGATAGCAATAGGCGCGATAGCGAATAAACCAGCAAAATATATTAATTTTCATTAACCTTCATAAACCTTCATCGGATGACAGTCCTATAACATCAGGTTATACATACACTTATGTTTTGTTCGAAAATGTGCATATTTAGAGCTGAAATCAGTGGTTATACATTGTGCTAATGTAGTATCTTTTTCCCAGAATGTGCGGATATTTTTATGACACAACTATTCTGACCAAATAACTATTCATAAACGTTACTAGAAAATACATGTTGTATAGGAAATGATAGATACACTAGTTCTTAATGCAATCGCCGTGTTAGAATTCTAAAAATAACTTCATTACGACATCCAGCTTAGTTATAGCGAGAGAGTGCCCAAAATCTGGGCGCAAACTACTATTTCACATGTTCGGCAGATATATGAAATAGCATTATAAAATGGGTCCTACTTTTGATGATCTTCCATCAGAATGTTGTACAAGGGGTCCTTTGTCCAGAACAATCGTTATTTGGTTTTAGAATGTCCTCTTCTCCAGTCAATTAGCACTGAAAGCTAGCAAAGTAGCGCGAAGCTCTCCTTCCTGAACAAAGGCACACAACGCAACACGCCTAACGTCCCGAATAAATTTCAATCATCTAATAAAACTATATTGAAAAAACATACTTTACGATGATATTGTCACATTTATCAAATAAAATCAAGGCCGGAGATATTAGTCGTCTATAATGACAGCTTTTCAGAAAGGCAATACCAGGTCCCTTCTCGCGCGCTCCAGAAAACAGGAAACTGGTGACACGTCATGCCAAGAGCTTTTATTCGACCCCAGATCAAGTTATACACTCCATTTCTTCTCTCACTGCCTGTCGACATCTAGTGGAAGACGTATGAAGTGCATGTATACTAATAAATATCAAGGACATTTATAGGCAGACCCTAGAACAGAGCATCGATTTCAGATTTTCCACTTCCTGTCAGGAAGTTTGCTGCAAAATGAGTTCTGTTTTACTCACAGATATAATTCAAACGGTTTTAGAAGCTAGAGAGTGTTTTCTATCCAATAGTAATAATAATAATATGCATATTGTACGAGCAAGAATTGAGAACGAGGCCGTTTAACTTCTTGTCAATATGGGGGCGCTGCTTCACCAGTGGAAAAAATAGTGGCCAAATTAAACTGCCTCGTCTCAATTCTTGCTCGTACAATATGCATATTATTATTACTATTGGATAGAAAACACTCTAGTTTCTAAAACCGTTTGAATTATTTCTCTGAGTGAAAGAGAACTCATTCTGTAGCACTTTTCCTGTCAGGGAGTGAGATTTCAGAAATCCAGGTCCCTGGTCTGAGATCAGTTTATAAGTCCCCATGCAAGCTATGAGGGTACATGCACTGCATACGCCTTCCTCTAGATGTCAGTAAGCGGTGAGACTTTGAATGGAGTCGATTGCGCAATCTGGGACCTTATATTAGACCGTGGAACAAGAAGTACCGTTCTTTTCAACAGTGCTCTTGGCGCATGAAGACATCAGAATGGCGTCCTGCAAACGCTTTCGTTTTAGTATTTCTATACCTCCGGTCATGTTTTTATTCGTTATAGGTGTTAAAGACATCATAAGGTAGTTAATTTAAACCGATTTATAGCAGTTTATTGCGATTTTCTGGGATTTCTGTGTGACGCGCTTCCATTTGTTGGGGACCTCTCCAGTGGGTGGCTAACGTTTAGCGGCTAATTCGACTGGACAAGAGGTCATCTTTCAGCCAAAAGACGATTGTTTTGAAGAAAGGACACCTTGCCCAAGATTCCCAAGAGCAGTCTTTATGCTGTTAATTAATTGTTCTGTTGTTAAAAGTAAAATGCATGAGACGCCATTTCTTGCAGTATAGCATTGCGTTATCGCACCCTGTATTGCGCAGTAAGGTTAATTTTAAAAATGTAATTCAGCGATTGCATTAAGAACTAATTTGTCTTTCATATGCTGTCCACCCTGTATTTTTTAGTCAAGTTTATGATTATTTATTGATTAGACTAGGTGACTCTCCAAGATGGCGCTTGAAATTTTCTGGGGAGCTTGGCAACTTTTCTCATTGTATAAGCACTATTTGTGCCGCTAAATATGGACATTTTCGAACAAACTCTATATGCATTGTGTAATATGATGTTACAGGACTGTCATCTGAAGAATCCTGAGAAGGTTAGTGAAAAAATTATTATTTTGGTGGTGAATACGTTATCGCTATGTTTGGCTGGAATTAATGCTGTTGTTTGGTTTGCTACTGTGCTAAGCTAATATAACGTTATATTGTGTTTTCACTGTAAAACACTTAGAACATCTGAAATATTGTCTGGATTCACAAGATCTGTGTCTTTCAATTGCTGTACGCTGTGTATTTTTAAGAAATGTTTTATGATGAGTAATTAGGTAATACACGTTGCTCTCTGTAGTTATTCTAGTCGATTTGTGATGGTGGCTGCAATGGTAAACTATGTTTTATACCTGAAATATGCACATTTTTCTAACAAAACATATGCTATACAATAAATATGTTATCAGACTGTCATCTGATGAGGTTGTTTCTTGGTTAGTGGCTATTTATATCTTTATTTGGCCAAATTTGTGATAGCTACCTATGCAGTAAGAAAATGGTGGAGTAAAAAAAAAGTTGTCTTTTGCTAACGTGGTTAGCTAATAGATTTACATATTTTGTCTTCCCTGTAAAACATTTTAAAAATCAGAAATGATGGCTTTATTCACAAGATCTGTATCTTTCATTTGGTGTCTTGGACTTGTGATTTCATGAACATTTTATTATATGATATCCCTGTGGCTTTAGGCTAGGCTATGCTAGTCAGCTTTTGTGATGGGGGGGCTCCCGGATCCGGGTTTGGTAGGCGTTAGAGGTTAAATTGGGCACGATTTTCCCCCAAAGTGAAAACTGAGCCCTCTGTCCTCAACAGGTTAATGAGTTAACGATTCCTGATTAACTCAAAGAATATCGTTTTCAAAGCAGTCACTTAATTGATTTCATCAGCCGCATTATGAAAGTTTATAATTTGTAAATCTGCACAAACCCGGGTCTCATTAAATTGTTCTGTACCACACAAATTGAGTATTTATTTACTAACAAGCTACATGATAACATAAAATACACGAACACACAGTCTAGGCTATTGATTAGAACTTAGTACAATGGCAACAGGTCCCTAGCAGACCAGCACAATATGACACGTGTTGCACAAGATGGAGATTTAAAGAGTGAGTGCATGAGGGAAAAGCACACTTGGATACATTTGTAAACTATGCTTAGTTTAACCCTAACACCTTGCCCCAAACTGCTGCGCTTATGGGTCAGAATTATAATGGATGTATTTACGTGTTGAAGGTCTCCATTGGGTATCTCTTCGTGGAATGAGTTCCACTTAGTGGGATAGGTTTGGCCGACGCCCTTTTCTTTTGTTACTGGGTGTAAGTCTCAGACATCGTGTGGACAATCAATGTACTTTCTCTTGGTTGTCGGTTTCCTTGCACCTGTTCTGTGAGAGTAGTCTTCTTAGGAGGCTAATCAGCCGTGTCGACGCTCCCATCTTGGGTAGGAGAGCCGTGTAGACTACCAATGATTTGAAGAGAATAACCGGTTGGTCCTTCTTGAATTCATCTTAGTGCTTCTTAGATGCATCTAAGATACATACAGTGCTTCTTAGATACAGAATAGCTACTCCACCATAAACTTGAATGTTCAGAGATTGTCTTTGTCTTCAACCTCGTGTTGCATTTCGGGGTCACGACAAGTCGTAAACCTTGGCTGCAGCGCGTGGTGAACTTAGTCTGAATGTAAATTCTTAACTCGCATGTTTTATGCCCTCGGGTCACGAGGCGTTTCCGTCTTTGACACGCTCTCAGGGTTCCCTGGGGCGTATCTCGTTTCAAGGTATTAGGATTTAGTAGGATCTCATTTAGACAACTAAAATCAGTCTTATCGTCACCAAAACATTCTCTTTCATCTGGATATTCTCTACACAACAAAGTATGTAAACAGCACATATACATTATGAGAACTCAAGTTACAATGTTTCCGTCATAACATCTTTGTTTAACTATTAATAACATCGACATTCATTTTCATATTCCATCTACCATTGTTACCCCCATTTTGTCTGATGAAATATAATGTCCAAAGTCCATTTATTTGATCTTTATTTTCGAGCTATAAACTCTAAGGCACACACATTAGAGACTAGGAAGGAGTTGGGCTGCTGCCTTATACTTTACGATGGGCGTAAGGTCATAACCCCCCAAGTTTCCAAGTTTCAAACTTGTTCTCAAATGCCATTGAAATGGCAGCAGCGGTATGAGAACCAGCACATTCTTGAGCATGCAAAATGGCTTTCCTCTGTACTAAATCCTCGTCGACCCACTGTGCTGTCAGACTTAACATGCTCATGAGGCTGACATTTCTGGTCCAAATGTCAGTCGTGAAGCTAATAGCAGTGACGCCCATAGCAAATAGCTCATTGATGTGCGTTTTCAACAATACTGTGTAACTCCGGTAGGGCAACGTCTGAAAAATAGTGCGTACTTGGTAGTGTGTAATGGGGCTCGAGGTGCTCAACCAAAAAGCCAACATCATCCACGACAGAGAACGCAAAAGCCGACATCATCCATGATAGTTATATAGGTATGCACGTCAGCTTTGACATTCGTTTTGCACATCGGGGGGGTTCTACTAAGCTAAAAAAAAAATAAGTTGGTCATACCAAGGATCATTTTCCTATTTGATTTTGGACCCCTTAGGGCACATATGTCAGAGTCAAGGCCCGCGGGCCACATCCGGCCCGCGAGAAGGTTTTTTACGGCCCCTGGGATGATCTTGATTTATTATTAGAACCGGCCCGCAGACCGCAGCAAGCCGGCAGCCCGCAGATCTTTTACACGCACCAATACTACATTTCCCACAATGCAACGGTGACGCACCGAGCAGTAGGCTGCTTCATTTCAATATTTATTGGCACAGCAGTCGTCAGCATCACAGTAAAATTAACTTTCAGATACCCATCAAAAATGGCAAAACGGAAGGTGGACACTGAGAACCGGGGGTTTCAAACAAGGTGGGAGTCGGAGTATATGTTCACGGAGGTAGTTGGAAAACCTGTGTGTCTTCTGTGTGGAGAAAGTGTGGCGGTACTGAAAGAGTATAATCTGAGACGACATTATGAAACGAAACACGCGGACAAAAACAAGAATATGGACATGGAACAAAGGCTACAAAAGGCAGAGGAATTAAAACGAGGCCTCAAATCTCGACAGGCTCTGTTCAAAAAAGCCAAATCACAAGGCCAGGCTGCTGTCAAGGCCAGTTTTATTTTGGCAGAAGAGATCGCTAAATCAGCCCGGCCATTTACGGAGGGGGATTTCATCAAAAACTGCATGATTAAAGTTTGTGACGAAGTTTGCCCAGAAAAAAGGCAACTCTTTTTAAATGTGAGTCTGAGCAGAAACACCATTGCCGAGAGAGTAGACCAGTTGTCCATCAATCTAAAAGAGCAGCTTGTGAAAAAGGGAAAAGATTTCATTGCATATTCCTTGGCTGTGGATGAGAGCACCGACATTTCTGACATTGCCCAGTTGTCAATTTTCATCCGCGGAGTGGACTCCAGCCTAAGCGTGACAGAGGAGTTTTTGGCTTTACGTCCTATGCATGGCACAACTACGGGGCATGATTTGTATGCAGAGGTGTCAAGATGTGTAAATGAGATGGAGCTGCCTTGGGAAAAACTCGTGGGTTTGACAACCGACGGAGCACCTGCGATGTGTGGACACAGGAGCGGACTGGTGGCGAAGATACGGGAAAAGATGCAAGAGGAAAACGCGACAGGTGAGCTGACAGCTTATCATTGTATCATACACCAGGAAGCGTTGTGCGGTAAAGCCTTGAAAATGGAGCATGTAATGAGCATCATCACGCGCACAGTTAACTTTATCAGAGCCAAAGGTTTGAATCACCGCCAGTTCAAGGCATTTCTGACGGAGTTAGAAACGGAGCATGGTGATTTGCCTTATCACACAGAGGTGCGATGGCTAAGCCAGGGAAAGGTGCTTCAAAGATGTTTCGAGCTTCGTGAGGAGATTTGTCTGTTCTTGGACAGCAAAGGGAAAGACACAACACAACTCCGAGACGAAATGTTTCTGTGTGAAATGGCTTTTCTGTGTGACATTACGAGTCATCTGAATGCAATGAACTTGCAGCTGCAGGGTCGGGATCATGTCATCTCTGATATGTACAGTACAGTGAAGGAAGGCATTTAAAACCAAACTGACTCTGTGGGAGACGCAGATGCGGAAAGAAAATTTGAGCCACTTTCCCAGCTGCCAGACCATGAAAGAGAAGCTCTCTACCAGTGCGTTCCCGAGCGCACAGTTGGCTGATAAAATAGGTATGCTTGCCGCTGACTTTCGACGCCGATTTGCTGACTTTGAAGCACAAAAAAGCAGATTGGAACTGCTCGGTAACCCATTTGCTGTTGACGTGGAAAGCTCACCACCAAACCTCCAAATGGAGTTGATTGACCTCCAATGCAATGATGCACTGAGGGCAAAATATGCGGCAGTGGGTGCTGCGGAGTTCGCCCGTTTCCTCCCCGACACAATGCCCCAGCTGCGCATCCAGGCTGCTCAAACGTTGTCTATGTTTGGCAGCACATACCTGTGTGAACAACTGTTTTCTTTGTTGAACCTGAACAAAACATCACACAGAAG
Source organism: Salvelinus fontinalis (assembly GCF_029448725.1). NCBI lineage: Eukaryota > Metazoa > Chordata > Actinopteri > Salmoniformes > Salmonidae > Salvelinus > Salvelinus fontinalis. The sequence continues at coordinate 17,164,406 of NC_074667.1, forward strand.
TCGACTTACTGCTCCACTCAATTCTGAGGATTTCCTCAGCTCAGAGCCTTACCCCGAACATTGATGAACTTGTGGAAAAGATGGGACACCACCAAGTATCACCCTCAACCTCAAACAAGTGAACATTACTGTGCAATCACATATTTAGAGTTTTTACTCAGTTCAAGTTTAAAAGTTAAAGTTTAATATTTGTTTTCACTGCATGTTACTTCTCCTTAAACAAAGTGTTGTTTTTGATTAATAGATTTTTGCACTTTATTTTATTGTATTTCAATCCAATTATATTTTAAAAATATTTCAGTTGAGTGGATGATAGAAAATTGCTATTATTGTTTTTTTCTTTGAAGTAAATTTAGCCCACTTTTGCTAAAATAGAAAATATAGGCTACTGATGGTGCCTTGAATACCGGTTTCTTTCATTTAATGTTCATGTTATGGGGATTTTTATATAAAGGAAATTTGTCTTTTGTGTCTGTTGAAAATTAAAGATTACTGACAGAGCCATAAGAAAATATTGCTTTATTTATCTGATCATATTGGAATATATTTGTTAGGTTTTCAGTAGGTTCAATTAGGTTCACTAGACTATATGCGTCATTTAAAATTTTTTCAATGAACATTCGAACAGTCCGGCCCTCGGCTTGTAGCTAAATTTTTTATTTGGCCCTCCGTCCATTTGACTTTGACACCCCTGCCTTAGGGTATCAAAGAATTATATAGCAAAAGTATTTTAAACATTACATTTGGCATCAATGCTATTAGGGAAAAGGAAAGGGGGATATCTAGTCAGTTGTACAACTGAATGCATTCAACTAAAATGTGTTTACCACATATAACCCAACCCCTTTGACATCCACATCATCGGCGTCCGGGGATTCGATCCAGAAACCTTTCGGTTACTGGCCCTATGCTCCTACCCTCCAGGGTACCTGCCACCCGTAGTCCATAGAAACACATTTAATAACAGATTCACTACATGGAACAACATATAGTCTCAAAAGGAAGTTTGTTCTGAAGTGTCTGTCATCTATCAGGAAACTATAAAAACATTGACATGTACCTGTTATTTTAGGCACTAAACTATCTCCATATATACTTCACTTTTTTTAAAGACCCTGCTGGCTGGGGTTGCCTCCAAATTTGTGTATATTCATACTTTTTACCGTATTGAAAAGCATACCGTCTGTTTCGGAATTCCCCCGATATACGGTATAGCATAATTCTTATGGCTAGGGGTTCCGCTAGCGGAACGTTTCGACAACATTGCAGGAATGTAATTATTATAAATATTTAACTTTAATTAAATCAGAAGTGCAATACACCAAATTAAAGCTAACCCTCCTGTTAATCTAGCCACGTGTCAGATTTCAAAAAGGCTTTACTGCGAATGCAAACCATGAAATTATCGATCAGCAGACAAAACTTTACAATCAGTTACCAGCCAAGTAGATTAGTCACGAAAGTCAGATATAGCAATAAAATTAATCAATTACCTTTGAAGATCTTCTTTTGGCAATACTAAAGGTCACGACAAAACAATAAATGGTCGTTTTGTTCAATAAAATCCATTTTTATAGCCTAACACGAAACATTTTGTAAACGACTTGTCGTGAATTCAGTGTCCTACAACTTTGGACGTAACATTCGGTGTAATTACTCACTCTAAACGGACGTTTATCGAGTCATGGTTGGTTTCATTGCAATCCTCTGTTTGTTAGTAACACAGCCATACTTCATGGTTCTTTTCCCGGGACATATTGACCGAAAGGAACTGATTTGAACACACCAAACTATGACCTCATTGCGCACCAATGATATGACCAGTGGTTCGTGGATTGACAGCAGCCACGCTTGTTATGCATAGCAATATTGTTTTGAGAGCATTTTCTGCTGTTATACCTGAAGAATTATGGCGAGTAAATCTGTCAAATCAAAGGCAAAGTCTAAATATACAGATCGACATGATATTATTGAAGAAATTGATAGGGAAAGTGACAGTGAGTTACTCCTAGATGATTCGGATAGTGAGAATACTTTTGACTCGCAAATTGAAGGGATGTTCTTGTACGCAGAAGATGCAGTGTTGGACTGGTAAGTACCGTTGTTTGAAATTAATAATATCAAATATTATTCATTTGAGTTGTCTTGGAGATATTTTTATTTTATTTGCCGTATACAAAAATATAATCACTAATGAAATGTGTAAAGTACACATTGCTCTACATTGTGGGTGGTTGTATATCTGTGTGTCTGTATATATTAGATATTTTTTACATTTTATTTGATCTAAACATGGAATGGAACAGCACCTCACCATAGTGATTGTTTCCCTACTCTATATACAATCTGTGTCTGTGTCTTTATTTCACAGTCCCAGCGATTCTGATTGGGAGCCCATACTGCCAAGGTGCCCATCCCCCACTGAAACCGGTTCATCCAGCCGGACCCCTGCAGTCTCCGGCACCGCACCTACCCCCGCCCAGCCATCTAGAGGTGTGAAGTCGGTGACAAAGAAGCGGAGGAAGGGAAGTGTGGAACCTGCTGGCAGAGCGGTGGAGGGGCGATGGCACTCTGTGCTGGAGGCGGATGTGTCCCCACCACCTCCAATATTCAGACCAAAAGGACCACCAGGACCTCAGCTGGACATGTCCTCAAAGTACAGCCACATGCAACTTTTTCAGTTGTTTTCCCCCCTCGGCAGTTGTTGATTTTCTGGTGTTGAACACTAATAAGTACGGAGCTAAGAAGCAGGCAGCCAAGAAAGAGACATAGAAGCCCATTTCCATGTCAGATCTTTTTTGTTACCTTTCAATGGTCATTTACATGAGTCTTGTAAAGCTAAAAACCCTGAAGGACTACTGGAAAACTGCACCCCTCTATCAACTGCCTTTCTCCACCACTGTCATGTCATGCAAAAGGTTTCTGACAATCTCACGGGCGCTTCATATCAGTGACCGAAAGGTTGATGAGGATAACGAGAAGAAGCGAGGCACAGCAAGGTTTGATAAGCTCTGCTAAATAAAACATCTCTACCACAACATCGTTGAGGCCTGCAAGACCTATTTTCAGCCTGCCCAGAACCTTTCCATAGATGAGAGGATGGTAGCCTCAAAGGCCAGAATTGGCCTAAAACAATACATGCGTAACAAACCAACTAAATAGGGTTCCAAGCTGTTTGTTTTGGCTGATTCGGCGTGTGCATACACGTGCAATTGTTTTGTTAATGAGGGGAAGAGTAGTTGTGTGACCAGTAAGGGACTTAGCCATGATTCCGTTATGGAGTTATTAGATTTTCAGCTGCTAGGGAAGGGCTACAAACTGTTTGTGGACAACTTCTACACAAGCACTACCCTGTTCACAGACCTGAGGAGGCTGGAGGTGTGGGCCTGTGGCACCATTCGGACCAACAGAGTGGGATTTCTGAAAAACAGGGTGAATGACATGCCTAAGCGGGCTGATCAGGGCACCACGAGATGGATTCGTGAGGATGGCCTGCTCTTTGTGAAGTGGATGGATACCAGAGAGGTGGTCATGTGCGCCACTATCCACAAGTCCTTCAGTGGCGATCACGTCGTCAGGCGTGTGAAGAACGCTACTGGTGCATGGACCTCCAAAAATGTCCCCATTCCAGTTGCTGTGAAGGATTACAACAAGAGCATGGGAGGTGTGGACCTGTCAGACACGCTGATAGGCTACTATAATGTTCTCCACAAGACCATGAAATGGTACAAGCCATTGTTTTATCATTTCATTGACATTGCTGTGGTGAATGTCTTCATATTCCAGAAGGAAATGGCTTAGAGCTGTGGACAGCCCAACCATCTTACAGCTAGCCTTCAGAGAGCTGCTCATCCAGGAGATTGCTAGCTACAGCAAGTCCACTGCAACACCTTCTGTCCCCTCTACCTCTGTCCCTTTTGCTCCTTCAACCAGTGTTGTTCACATGCCAAAATTCATTCCTGACGGCAGGAAAGGGCTCAGTATGGAGGCTTCGGTGTGCTCTTTGCCACAAGAAATACCCTGTCACCTGCACCACTTGTTCGGTGACCCTCTGCTTCACACCAGAAAGAGACTGCTATGGCATCAGCAGCGCAATATTGTGTAGAGGACTGAGGGTCTTCACAATATTGTACATTGAAAGTGTAAATAGTTACCCTTGTTATTTTTTACTTTTTTGAAATGTTCATTTTTTGTTTGTTTTTACATTTTTCAAATATATATTTTTTGGGGGGTATGTTAGAATACATTTTTTTGTATAGTTATTTGCATCATGTACCAATTCGGCCACTTGGGTACATTTGGGAAACTTGTGAGGGACACCTGGGTGACTTCATGCTCAATGTCATGTACCTCACTCATTCCTGAAGGTATCTGTCTGAAACTTTGGTCAAATACTGTTGCCCACTTATGTTCTTCTTCGAAATTATCCCCAGCATCATCTGAATGTTTGGCTGTTCTTGTTTATTTGAAAGATGCAACAACAATAAAAGAACAGAAAACGTCTTTATTTCCTTGTATTTTCTTCTACCAGATCTATTGTGTTATATTCTCCTGCATTAAATTCACATTTCCACAAATGTCAGAGTGTTTCCTTTCAAATGATTCCAAGAATATGCATATCCTTGCTTCTGGGCCTGAGCTACAGGCAGTTAGATTAGGGTATGTCTTCAGGTGGAAAATAAGAAAGGGGGGGGGGATATCCCAAACAGGATAAAGCACTGTGACTTACTGTCATTTGCCATACACTTCTGACTTGTCTTTCTTTCAGGGGGAAGTAGTACATTGGCTAGCCTGCTCTCTCTATGCAGCCTGCAGAAAGGGCTCCACACCCACTGTGGGTAAGGGGGTGATGGAAGGCAACTGTGTGTCCCTGACTCGAATACTCAGGACGTCGAAACTGAGGTCAGTGATAAGAGGCTTGGTCCCCAAACCTGCCACAGAAAGTATTCACACCTTTTACTTTTTCCAAACTAATAAAAAATGTATTGAGTCAACCCCTTTATGTTATGGCAAGCCAAAATAAGTTCAGGAATAAACATTTGCTTAACAAGTCATATGTTGCATGGACTCTGCAATAATAGTGTTTAGCATAATTTTTTGTATGTCTCTGTACCGTGCACACAAAATTATTTGTAAGGTCCCTCCGTCGAGCAGGGAATTTCAAACACAGATTCAACCACAAAAACCAGGGAGGTTTTTCAATGCCTCGCAAATAAGGACACCTATTGGTTTTTAAAAAGCTTGTCTTTAAAAAAATTTCAGCATGGTGAAGTTATTAATTGCACTTTGGATGGTGTATCAATACGCCCAATCACTACAGAGATACAGGCATCCTTCCTAACTCAGGTTGACGGAGAGGAAGGAAACCGCTCGTGGATTTCACCACGAGGCCAATGGTGACTTTTTAAGAGTTTTATGGCCGTGATAGGAGAACTTTGTAGTTAATACATAATACAAATATTCTAGAACTTGCATCCTGTTTGCATCAACTCACTAAAGTAATACTGCAAAACATGTGGGAAAGCAATTACCTTTTTTAAATCCTGATTACAAAGTGTTATGTTCGGGTCAAATTTAATACAACACATGATTGAGTACCACTCTCCATATTTTCAAGCATAGTGGTGGCTGAATCATGTAATGGGTATGCTAGTAATCGTTAAGGACTGGAGTTTCAAGATAAGAAATAAACTGAATGGAACTAAGCACAGTCAAAATCCTAGAGGATAACCTGGTTGTCTGCTTTCCACCAGACACTCGGTGATTTAATTCACTTCAGCAGGACAATAACCTAAAACACAAGGCCAAATCTACACTGGAGTTGCTTACCAAGAAGACAATGAATGTTCCTGAGTGGCCGAGTTAGTTGTGACTTGAATTTGCTTAAATCTATGGCAAGACTTAAATTGTTGTCTAGCAAGGATCAACAAGCAATTTGAAAGGGCTTGAATTTAGAAAATAATGGACACATTTTGTACTGTTGGGTTCTGAGAATATGAAGATATACTTAGTCATGTCACTGGAGTGCTTAGGTTTAGAGGGTCTACACCAGAAGTTAAGGGTCATTGGAGGAAAGTATATAGTGTATGCAACTAAGCTAGGAATGTGTTGAGTGCAGGGAAGCGAGTACATGTGACAGGCATTTGATAAGGGGAGATGGGTGGAGATCTTAGGAACTAACAATGTCACTGAGGGAGAGAGGGTAATGTATAACGTTTACATTGTTATCCATCAGGGATCCTCTGGGAGGAGAAGAGAGACAGTCTGGTATCAATAACCATGACAGCCTTGAGTTGGGGAGGACTGAGTACTTTGGGTTAGAGGTCAGGTTAGGTGAATTTTAGAAGAACAGGTATCACTAAGGTTCTGTCTAGCAACAGAAATGCATTGGCTGTTCAGTTGTGGAGGAGGAGACTCAGCCTAGGAGAAAGGGTTAAATATTAGTGCTTGTGTGAATTTTTGTTGTCTGAATACAGGTGTGTTGACCCTTTGGGAAGAATTAAACTTGGTTAAGCTTCTCTAGTGTCTGTGAGTTATTTACTCTGAACAATTAGAACCTAACAGTACAATCCATGTGTGAAAAGCTTTTTAGGGACTTACCTAGAAAGACTCACAGCTGTAATCCCTGCCAAAGGTGATTCTAACCAGTATTGAATACGTATGTAAATGGTTTATGTCATTGTCAATAAATTTGCTAACATTTTTAAAAACATGTTTTCACTTGGTCATTGTGGGTTATTGTCTTTAGATGGGTGAGAAACACCCCTCAATGTAATCCATTTGTAATTCAGGCTTTAACAAAACAAAATGTGTAATAAGTCAAGGGTATGAATACTTTGATGGCCCTGTTTATGTGCACTATATGATTCTTTCCATAACTCGTAAGTTAATGTCATTTATTTTCATACATTGGTTTCAGTTTGATTCAGTTCTTCAACAAGATGAAGAAATGGTCGGATATGTCCAACTTATCTCAGGAATTTCGGAATCGCATGGGCCGCCTGGAGAGAACCTTTGAAGTGTCAACTGTGATCTTTCGGAAGTTTGAGCCCATATTCATGGACATGTTCCAGGATCCTCAAGGGGAGCCCCCACGACAGCCTAGAAGCAGAAAACACAGGTATAGCCCTTACACCTCTCTCTCTAGCCCCATTTCTTTTTCTGCCTCTGTCTGTCCTTCTCTCTCCCTCTGTCTCTGTTTGCCTGGCCCTCTCTGTCTGTCCGCCTCCCTTTAGTTCTAAAATAAAGCAAGCCTTAAATAATTAGCTTAAATAAACTGTTCCATTTTGGAAATTGCATTCACAAATGAATGCGACTGTTTTTAGTGTTTGCTGTAATACAACAGACTCTCTGGTACACTTCTAATTTATTTAGTTGTGTTTACATTGTTCCAAACAGTCAAACATTGTTGTAATCTATACAGCACCTGTTTGGCACACACAATATGCACGCAGCCCTCGGTCCTTACAGAAAAATAATTTATCCAGTATTTTCCACAACTAGTCAAATTGAATCCAAACATCTGACTTTCCCTTTACCTCCTAAGCAACCAGTAAACATTTCCCTTTTCGAGTTTGTCACGTCCTCTGCATCCATTGTGTTGTCACGTGTTACGGTGTTTGTTATACAGAGTTTGTTATAGGTGTTGCTCGCGGTTTGTGCAAGAAAACAATAACTGATTCAATAAATTGAATTAAGTTTTGTGCATAAGCTATGTATGAATGGCCTACAAGTAGCCAATCAACTTTCACAGTGAATGCTTTTGTTTGTTTTGTGCATATGAATTGAATAAGAACATCCAGACTTCCGACATAACCATCTATTTTATAAAAAAGAAAAAGTAAAAAACGTATCCCGTCTGAATCGTCCTCTGGAATAATGCTCGCTCGCTGTCTGCCGGGCGCTCGCTCGATCTCGTGCTGTCTGCCGGGCGCTCGCTCGATCTCGTGCTGTCTGCCGGGCGCTCGCTCGATCTCGTGCTGTCTGCCGGGCGCTCGCTCGATCTCGTGCTGTCTGCCGGGCGCTCGCTCGATCTCGCGCTGTCTGCCGGGCGCTCTCTCGCTGTCTGCCGGGCGCTCGCTCGATCTCGTGCTGTCTGCCGGGCGCTCGCTCGATCTCGTGCTGTCTGCCGGGCGCTCGCTCGATCTCGTGCTGTCTGCCGGGCGCTCGCTCGATCTCGTGCTGTCTGCCGGGCGCTCGCTCGATCTCGTGCTGTCTGCCGGGCGCTCGCTCGATCTCGTGCTGTCTGCCGGGCGCTCTCTCGCTGTCTGTCGGGCGCTCGCTCGCTCTCTCGCTGTCTGTCGGGCGCTCGCTCGCTCTCTCGCTGTCTGTCGGGCGCTCGCTCGCTCTCTCGCTGTCTGTCGGGCGCTCGCTCTCTCGCTGTCTGTCGGGCGCTCGCTCGCTCTCTCGCTGTCTGTCGGCGCTCGCTCGCTCTCTCGCTGTCTGTCGGGCGCTCTCTCGCTGTCTGTCGGGCGCTCGCTCGCTCTCTCGCTGTCTGTCGGGCGCTCGCTCGCTCTCTCGCTGTCTGTCGGGCGCTCGCTCGCTCTCTCGCTGTCTGTCGGGCGCTCGCTCGCTCTCTCGCTGTCTGTCGGGCGCTCGCTCGCTCTCTCGCTGTCTGTCGGGCGCTCGCTCGCTCTCTCGCTTTCTGTCGGGCGCTCGCTCGCTCTCTCGCTGTCTGTCGGGCGCTCGCTCGCTCTCTCGCTGTCTGTCGGGCGCTCGCTCGCTCTCTCGCTGTCTGTCGGGCGCTCGCTCGCTGTCTGTCGGGCGCTCTCTCGCTGTCTGTCGGGCGCTCTCTCGCTGTCTGTCGGGCGCTCTCTCGCTGTCTGTCGGGCGCTCGCTCTCTCGCTGTCTGCCGGGCGCTCGCTCTCTCGCTGTCTGCCGGGCGCTCGCTCTCTCGCTGTCTGCCGGGCGCTCGCTCTCTCGCTGTCTGCCGGGCGCTCGCTCTCTCGCTGTCTGCCGGGCGCTCGCTCTCTCGCTGTCTGCCGGGCGCTCGCTCTCTCGCTGTCTGCCGGGCGCTCGCTCTCTCGCTGTCTGCCGGGCGCTCGCTCTCTCGCTGTCTGCCGGGCGCTCGCTCTCTCGCTGTCTGCCGGGCGCTCGCTCTCTCGCTGTCTGCCGGGCGCTCGCTCTCTCGCTGTCTGCCGGGCGCTCGCTCTCTCGCTGTCTGCCGGGCGCTCGCTCTCTCGCTGTCTGCCGGGCGCTCGCTCTCTCGCTGTCTGCCGGGCGCTCGCTCTCTCGCTGTCTGCCGGGCGCTCGCTCTCTCGCTGTCTGCCGGGCGCTCGCTCTCTCGCTGTCTGCCGGGCGCTCGCTCTCTCGCTGTCTGCCGGGCGCTCGCTCTCTCGCTGTCTGCCGGGCGCTCGCTCTCTCGCTGTCTGCCGGGCGCTCGCTCTCTCGCTGTCTGCCGGGCGCTCGCTCTCTCGCTGTCTGCCGGGCGCTCGCTCTCTCGCTGTCTGCCGGGCGCTCGCTCTCTCGCTGTCTGCCGGGCGCTCGCTCTCTCGCTGTCTGCCGGGCGCTCGCTCTCTCGCTGTCTGCCGGGCGCTCGCTCTCTCGCTGTCTGCCGGGCGCTCGCTCTCTCGCTGTCTGCCGGGCGCTCGCTCTCTCGCTGTCTGCCGGGCGCTCGCTCTCTCGCTGTCTGCCGGGCGCTCGCTCTCTCGCTGTCTGCCGGGCGCTCTCTCGCTGTCTGCCGGGCGCTCTCTCGCTGTCTGCCGGGCGCTCTCTCGCTGTCTGCCGGGCGCTCTCTCGCTGTCTGCCGGGCGCTCTCTCGCTGTCTGCCGGGCGCTCTCTCGCTGTCTGTCGGGCGCTCTCTCGCTGTCTGTCGGGCGCTCTCTCGCTGTCTGTCGGGCGCTCTCTCGCTGTCTGTCGGGCGCTCTCTCGCTGTCTGTCGGGCGCTCTCTCGCTGTCTGTCGGGCGCTCTCTCGCTGTCTGTCGGGCGCTCTCTCGCTGTCTGTCGGGCGCTCTCTCGCTGTCTGTCGGGCGCTCTCTCGCTGTCTGTCGGGCGCTCTCTCGCTGTCTGTCGGGCGCTCTCTCGCTGTCTGTCGGGCGCTCTCTCGCTGTCTGTCGGGCGCTCTCTCGCTGTCTGTCGGGCGCTCTCTCGCTGTCTGTCGGGCGCTCTCTCGCTGTCTGTCGGGCGCTCGCTCGCTGTCTGTCGGGCGCTCGCTCGCTGTCTGTCGGGCGCTCGCTCGCTGTCTGTCGGGCGCTCGCTCGCTCGCTCTCTGTCGGGCGCTCGCTCGCTCTCTGTCTGTCGGGCGCTCGCTCGCTCGCTCTCTGTCTGTCGGTCGCTCGCTCTCTGTCTGTCGGGCGCTCGCTCGCTCGCTCTCTGTCTGTCGGGCGCTCGCTCGCTCGCTCTCTGTCTGTCGGGCGCTCGCTCGCTCGCTCTCTGTCTGTCGGGCGCTCGCTCGCTCGCTCTCTGTCTGTCGGGCGCTCGCTCGCTCGCTCTCTGTCTGTCGGGCGCTCGCTCGCTCTCTGTCTGTCGGGCGCTCGCTCGCTCGCTCTCTGTCTGTCGGGCGCTCGCTCGCTCTCTGTCTGTCGGGCGCTCGCTCGCTCGCTCTCTGTCTGTCGGGCGCTCGCTCGCTCGCTCTCCGTCTGTCGGGCGCTCGCTCGCTCTCTGTCTGTCGGGCGCTCGCTCGCTCTCTGTCTGACGGTCGCTCGCTCTCTGTCTGTCGGGCGCTCGCTCGCTCGCTCGCTCTCTGTCTGTCGGGCGCTCGCTCGCTCGCTCTCTGTCGGGCGCTCGCTCGCTCTCTGTCTGTCGGGCGCTCGCTCGCTCGCTCTCTGTCTGTCGGGCGCTCGCTCGCTCTCTGTCTGTCGGGCGCTCGCTCGCTCTCTGTCTGTCGGGCGCTCGCTCGCTCGCTCTCTGTCTGTCGGGCGCTCGCTCGCTCGCTCTCTGTCTGTCGGGCGCTCGCTCGCTGTCTGTCTGTCTGTCGGGCGCTCGCTCGCTCGCTGTCTGTCTGTCTGTCGGGCGCTCGCTCGCTGTCTGTCTGTCTGTCGGGCGCTCGCTCGCTCGCTGTCTGTCTGTCTGTCGGGCGCTCGCTCGCTCGCTGTCTGTCGGGCGCTCGCTCTCTCGCTGTCTGTCGGGCGCTCGCTCTCTCGCTGTCTGTCGGGCGCTCGCTCTCTCGCTGTCTGCCGGGCGCTCGCTCGCTCGCTCTCTGTCGGGCGCTCGCTCGCTCGCTCTCTGTCGGGCGCTCGCTCGCTCGCTCTCTGTCGGGCGCTCGCTCGCTCGCTCTCTGTCGGGCGCTCGCTCGCTCTCTGTCGGGCGCTCGCTCGCTCGCTCTCTGTCGGGCGCTCGCTCGCTCGCTGTCTGTCGGGCGCTCGCTCGCTCGCTCTCTGTCGGGCGCTCGCTCGCTCGCTCTCTGTCGGGCGCTCGCTCGCTCGCTCTCTGTCGGGCGCTCGCTCTCTGTCGGGCGCTCGCTCTCTGTCGGGCGCTCGCTCTCTGTCGGGCGCTCGCTCTCTGTCGGGCGCTCGCTCTCTGTCGGGCGCTCGCTCGCTCGTTCTCTGTCGGGCGCTCGCTCGCTCTCTGTCTGTCGGGCGCTCGCTCGCTCGCTCTCTGTCTGTCTGTCGGGCGCTCGCTCGCTCGCTCGCTCTCTGTCTGTCGGGCGCTCGCTCGCTCGCTCTCTGTCTGTCGGGCGCTCGCTCGCTCTCTGTCTGTCGGGCGCTCGCTCGCTCTCTGTCTGTCGGGCGCTCGCTCGCTCGCTCTCTGTCGGGCGCTCGCTCGCTCGCTCTCTGTCGGGCGCTCGCTCGCTCTCTGTCGGGCGCTCGCTCGCTCGCTCTCTGTCGGGCGCTCGCTCGCTCGCTCTCTGTCGGGCGCTCGCTCGCTCGCTCTCTGTCGGGCGCTCGCTCGCTCTCTGTCGGGCGCTCGCTCGCTCTCTGTCGGGCGCTCGCTCGCTCTCTGTCGGGCGCTCGCTCGCTCTCTGTCGGGCGCTCGCTCGCTCTCTGTCGGGCGCTCGCTCGCTCGCTCTCTGTCGGGCGCTCGCTCGCTCGCTCTCTGTCGGGCGCTCGCTCGCTCGCTCTCTGTCGGGCGCTCGCTCGCTCGCTCTCTGTCGGGCGCTCGCTCGCTCGCTCTCTGTCGGGCGCTCGCTCGCTCTCTGTCGGGCGCTCGCTCTCTCTCTGTCGGGCGCTCGCTCGCTCGCTCTCTGTCGGGCGCTCGCTCTCTGTCGGGCGCTCGCTCGCTCGCTCTCTGTCGGGCGCTCGCTCGCTCGCTCTCTGTCGGGCGCTCGCTCGCTCGCTCTCTGTCGGGCGCTCGCTCGCTCGCTCTCTGTCTGTCGGGCGCTCGCTCGCTCGCTCTCTGTCTGTCGGGCGCTCGCTCGCTCGCTCTCTCTCTGTCTGTCTGTCGGGCGCTCGCTCGCTCGCTCTCTGTCTGTCGGGCGCTCGCTCGCTCTCTGTCTGTCGGGCGCTCGCTCGCTCGCTCTCTGTCTGTCGGGCGCTCGCTCGCTCGCTCTCTGTCTGTCGGGCGCTCGCTCGCTCGCTCTCTGTCGGGCGCTCGCTCGCTCGCTCGCTCTCTGTCGGGCGCTCGCTCGCTCGCTCTCTGTCGGGCGCTCGCTCGCTCGCTCGCTCTCTGTCGGGCGCTCGCTCGCTCGCTCTCTGTCTGTCGGGCGCTCGCTCGCTCTCTGTCTGTCGGGCGCTCGCTCGCTCGCTCGCTCTCTGTCTGTCTGTCGGGCGCTCGCTCGCTCGCTCTCTGTCTGTCGGGCGCTCGCTCTCTGTCTGTCGGGCGCTCGCTCGCTCTCTGTCTGTCGGGCGCTCGCTCGCTGTCTGTCTGTCTGTCGGGCGCTCGCTCGCTCGCTGTCTGTCTGTCTGTCTGTCGGGCGCTCGCTCGCTGTCTGTCTGTCGGGCGCTCGCTCGCTCTCTGTCTGTCGGGCGCTCGCTCGCTCGCTCTCTGTCTGTCGGGCGCTCGCTCGCTCTCTCGCTGTCTGTCGGGCGCTCGCTCGCTCTCTCGCTGTCTGTCGGGCGCTCGCTCGCTCTCTCGCTGTCTGTCGGGCGCCCGCTCGCTGTCTGTCGGGCGCCCGCTCGCTGTCTGTCGGGCGCCCGCTCGCTGTCTGTCGGGCGCCCGCTCGCTGTCTGTCGGGCGCCCGCTCGCTGTCTGTCGGGCGCCCGCTCGCTGTCTGTCGGGCGCCCGCTCGCTGTCTGTCGGGCGCCCGCTCGCTGTCTGTCGGGCGCCCGCTCGCTGTCTGTCGGGCGCCCGCTCTCTCGCTTTCGGTCGGGCGCTCGCTCTCTCGCTTTCGGTCGGGCGCTCGCTCGCTGTCTGTCGGGCGCTCGCTCGCTGTCTGTCGGGCGCTCGCTCTCTCGCTTTCGGTCGGTCGGGCGCTCGCTGTCGGTCGGGCGCTCGCTCGCTGTCGGTCGGGCGCTCGCTCCCTCGCTGTCGGTCGGGCGCTCGCTCCCTCGCTGTCGGTCGGGCGCTCGCTCCCTCGCTGTCGGTCGGGCGCTCGCTCCCTCGCTGTCGGTCGGGCGCTCTCTCGATCTCGCGCTGTTTGCCGGGCGCTGTCTGCCGGGTGCTCTCTCGCTGTCTGTCGGGCGCTCGCTCGCTCTCTCGCTGTCTTGTCGGGCGCTCTCTCGCTGTCTTGTCGGGCGCTCGCTCGCTCTCTCGCTGTCTGTCGGGCGCTCGCTCGCTCTCTCGCTGTCGGGCGCTCTCTCGCTGTCGGTCGGGCGCTCGCTCGATCTCGCACTGTTTGCCGGGCGCTCGCTCTCTTTCAAGCGCTCTCTATTTACCAAAGAGAGATCTCATCACTTTTGAATTATTCATTGCAAGTTTCAGACGACTGCATGAAATGCTACCTATGACATCCCATAATGGAAACCGTATCTCCCCTTTCACTATGTTAGGCGCCTGCCCTGTCACGTCAGCGATGTATTCAAATTCTGCTGGACCCTGTTTGTGTACACTAAAGGTAAGCTAGGAAATGTAATCAGTTTTCTTTTGCATGTTTTAACCAATGTGGAAAATTCTGTTTAATTTAACACAATGTCTCCAGTCCCACCTATTAGTGACACAATCTACTCCCCGATTGTGATTGTAGGAAATTTCCGTATGATTGGCGATGACTTGGTGAACTCATACCACCTCCTGCTCTGCTGCTTGGACTTGGTGTTTGGAAATGCCCTGCTATGCTCCAACAGGAAAGACCTTGTCAACCCACTTTTCAAAGGTAGCACGCTGTAATTGACGTAAAAGTAGGGCTGGACGACATGGCAAATAAATTATCACTATATAGATAATGATAATTATCACGATATTAATCAAATAATATTTAAAAGGTGCATATCCGCTTCAGACTCAAGAATGCCTGAACAAACCAAAGGCTTTAATGTTTCTAATTAAAGTAGAAGAACTCACAAATAACATTTAACTGTAAACCCTTACAAGTTATGAACAATAAACAAAAAAGATGCATTATAACTGTTAGCCCAATGGCACATAAGAGTTGAAGTTGGGGTAGTTGTTTTAAAAGTTACAAGCAAGAAAGACAAGTCTGTCTATGGTCTCTGGCTTTAAAGCTGCCCTATGGCAGGTCACGTTGCCACCTGTGCTAAAAACACACTCTCAGGGGGAGCTGGTCGCAGGAATGCACAGGTAGTGCTTTGCCAGGTGGCTGACTTTGGGAAAGTTTTCTTTGGTTGTTCTTCCACCAGTCCAGTGGATTGCTTTCACTGTCTGCATCAGGAGACTGAAAGTAGCAGCTGAGTTTATTTTCTACTAGCTGGATTTCAGTAAGACCTGTGGTGGTGGAGCATGGCTTTTAGGAAAAAAATTGCCCAGTGACTTTCTCTTTTTAGCTGGCAGTTGTGGTGAAGCAGCAGCAACGTCTCCATGTGCTGGGCTTGGGTTTTCATGTCCCTCATTGACCATCTCTGAGACAGCTCTTGCTTTTATGTGGCCCACCTTCTCCTCTTTGATGTAATGTGTTTTAAACCAATGGTCGACCAACGAGGCAATGTCCAGGAGGTCATCTGTGGCTAGGTCATCATATTTCTCATTCAGATAGTCCATGACTATCGTTTTGATGGTTTGGGTGAGCTCTGTTTCATTATCAGGTTTCGTGACCTCTGTATTGAATAGGTGTAGTACTGGCTTCAGGTAAGACACACTGACATAAGACTCACCAGACAGAGCATCTGTGAATTCTCGGAGTGGAGTCAATGCCTGGTTTGATGGACTCAAGAACACCTACAGTTGAAGTCGGAAGTTTACATACACCTTAGCCAAATACATTTAAACTCAGTTTTTCACAATTCCTGACATGTAATCCAAGTAAAACTTCCCTGTCTTAGGTCAGTTAGGAACACCACTTTATTTTAAGAATGGGAAATGTCAGAATAATAGTAGTGATTTATTTCAGCTGTTTTTAATTTCATCACATTCCCAGTTGGTCAGAAGTTTACATACACTCAAATTAGCATTTGGAAACATTGCCTTTTAAATTTGTTAACCTGGGTCAAACGTTTCGGGTAGCCTTCCACAAGCTTCCCACAATAAGTTGGGTGAATTTTGGCCCATTCCTCCTGACAGAGCTGGTGTAACCGAGTCAGAATTGTAGGCCTCCTTGCTCGCACATGCTTTTTCAGTTCTGCCCACAAATTTTCGATGGGATTGAGGTCAGGGCTTTGTGACTCTCCAACACTCCAATACCTTGACTTTGTTGTCCTTAAGCCATTTTGCCACAACTTTGGAAGTACGCTTGGTGTCATTGTCCATTTGGAAGACCCATTTGCGACCAAGCTTTAACTTCCTGACTGATGTCTTGAGATGTTGCTTCAATATATCCACATTTCCCCCCCTCATGATGCCATCTATTTTGTGCACCAGTCCCTCCTGCAGCAAAGCACCCCCACAACATGATGCTGCCACCCCCGTGCTTTACGGTCGGGATTGTCTTCTTCGGCTGGCAAGCCTCCCTCTTTTCCCTCCAAATATAACGATGGCATTATGGCCAAACATTTCTATTTTTGTTTCATCAGACCAGAGGACATTTCCCCAACAAGTACGATTTTTGTCCCTATGTGCAGTTGCAAACCGTAGTCTCGCTTTTTTATGGCGGGTTTTGGAGCAGTGGCTTCTTCCTTGTTGAGCAGCCTTTCAGGGTATGTCGACATAGGACTCGTTTTACTGTGAATATAGATACTTTTTGTACCTGTTTCCTCCAGCATCTTCACAAGGTCCTTTGCTGCTGTTCTGGGATTGATTTACACTTTTCGCACCAAGGTACCTTCATCTCTAAGAGACGGAACGCGTCTCCTTCCTGAGCGGTATGACGGCTGCATGGTCCCATGGTGTTTATACTTGCGTTCTATTGTTTGTACAGATGAATGTGGTACCTTCAGGCATTTGGAAACTGCTTCCAGGGATGAAACAGACTTGTGGAGGGCTACAATTCTTTTGCTGATTTCTTTTGATTTTCCTATGATGTCAAGCAAAGAGGGACTGAGTTTGAAGGTAGGCCTTGAAATACATCCACAGGTACACCTCCAATTGACTCAAATGTTGTCAATTAGCCTATCAGAAGCTTCTAAAGCCATGACATCATTTTCTGGAATTTTCCAAGCTGTTTAAAGGCACAGTCAACTTAGTGTATGTAAACTTCTGACCCACTGGAATTGTGATTAAGTGAAATAATCTGTCTGTCAACAATTGTTGGAAAAATTACTTGTCATGCACAAAGTAGATGTCCCAACCGACTTACCAAAACTATAGTTTGTTAACAAGAAATTTGTGGAGTGGTTGAAAAACGAGTTTTAATAACTCCAACCTAATTGTATGTTAACGTCCGACTTCAACTGTATATCTCTATAGGCGGGAGCTAAGTTCTGGGTCTTGTCACTGGACAAGACGTGTGAAATGGCTTTCTCCTGCTCCAGTGCTCTTTGCACCATCTTTTGACGTGATCCCCACCTGGTAGGCTGCTCTGTCACCAACTTGTGCTGTTTTAGGTTTTTCTTTTTGATCAACTGCCGGTTCCCTTCTTTTTCCATGAATAGGAATAGGTCCATTTGTTGATTTGAGCGGCCTTCACCACGTTCACACCACTATCCGTTGTAATGCAGACCTGTCTGTCTTGACTGAGTTCCCAGGAGGCGAGAATGTCAATGAGCACCTCTGCTATAGCTTCACCTGTGTGGTCGTCGGGAAATTATGATGTTTGAAGGCATTTCGAAGATTTCACTCTGTCAATATAGTGGATAGTGAGGCTAATATAAGCCTCTGACGTGTCACTAGACCACAGATATGTAGTAGTAGCAAAATACGTAAAATCTTTGAGCGGTTCCTAAACTACTTCCCTACAGTCGGCGTAGAGTTTAGGCAGTGCAGTGTGAGTGAGACGTTTGCGGCCAGAGAGAACCTACCTGGGGTCAATTAAATTGATAAGCCTCTTGAAACCTTCCTTTTCGGCTGTGCTAATTGGTAGCATGTCCTTGGAAATGCAATGCATAATAGCATTTGTGATGTCTTTTCGATGTTTGCTCATAGGGCACAAACGCTGTCAGTGTTGACTGCTTCGGGTGAACGTCCCTAGATTGGCTGGTGCTTGAGGGGCGTTTATCAATACCGTGGCTCAAACTTTCAGCATGTTCCAAAGAGGGATTTTGCTTCAGATGGTGAGCAAGGTTTGTCATGTTACCAGACTTGGTAACCACCTGTCTACGGCACAATTCGCACCAAACATTGCTCTGCTCTTTGTCGGACTTCAAAAAGCCAAACCACTTACAAATAACTGAAACGGTTGAACCCTTTTTATCAATAATTTCTTAGTTGGATGCTGCTTCTCCATGGCTCCATGGCTATCACTGCCACTGTTTTCACCTGTTTTCGCCTCAATTTTCATGGTTAACCTGTCTAGGATGAGGGTGCCGCTAGCGGCACACCCCCCCCACATTCCACTGAAAAGGCAGAGCGCGAAATTCAAAGAAAATATTTTTTTTAAATATTTAACTTTCACACATTAAAGTCCAATACAGCTAATGAAAGACACAGATCTTGTGAATCCAGCCAACATGTCCGATTTTTAAAATGTTTTACAGGGAAGACACAATATGTAAAGATGTAAATCTATTACCTAAAAACACATTAGCATAATCCACCATCTTTTATTTGTCCACCAACACCAGTAGCTATCACCAATTCGGCTAAACTAAGATATTTATAGCCCCTAACCAAGAAAAAAACTCATCAGATGACAGTCTGATAACATATTTATGGTATGGGATAGGTTTTGTTAGAAAAATGTGCATATTTCAGGTAGCTGGCATAGTTTACAATTGCACCCACCGTCACAAATGGACTAGAATAATTACAATGAGCAACGTGTTTACCTAACTACTAATCATCAAACATTTCGTAAAAATACACAGCATACACTAATCGAAAGACACAGATCCTGTGAATACAGACAATATTTCAGATTTTCTAAGTGTCTTACAGCGAAAACACAATAAATCGTTATATTAGCATAGCACATGTGCAAACATTACCCCAGCATTGATTCTAGCCAAAGAGAGCGATAACGTAAACATCGCCAAAATATATTATTTTTTTCACTAACCTTCTCAGAATTCTTCAGATGACACCCCTGTAACATCACATTACAACATACATATACAGTTTGTTCGAAAATGTGCATATTTAGCCACCAAAATCATGGTTAGACAATGAGAAATGTAGCCCAGCTGGTGAGAAAATGTCCGTGCGCCATATTAGACAGTGATCTACTCGTATACATAAATACTCATAAACGTGACTAAAAAATATAGGGTGGACAGCGATTGATAGACAATTTAATTCTTAATACAATCGCGGAATTACATTTTTTTAAATTATCCTTACTTTTCAATACAGTTTGCGCCAAGCGAAGCTACGTCAAAAAACATGGCGTCCTAAGCCACTAACATTTTTCGACAGAAACACGATTTATCATAATAAAAATGTCCTACTTTGAGCTGTTCTTCCATCAGTATCTTGGGCAAAGGATCCTTTCTTGGGTCTAATCGTCTTTTGGTGGAAAGCTGTCCTCTTGCCATGTGGAAATGCCAACTGCGTTCGGGATGAACTGGAAGCGCGCCCAGAGATTCACAGCGTCTCAGAAATAAATGTCCCAAAATCGCACTAAACGGATATAAATTGCTATAAAACGCTTTAAATTAACTACCTTATGATGTTTTTAACTCCTATAACGAGTCTTAACATGACCGGAGAAAGATTACTCCCAACACTAATGCTTGGAACAGGTGCGGGTCGGTGTCCTCCACGCGCATGACGCAGCTGCAAAAGAGTTACTAGCTACAGGGTTTTTTAATTTATAGTGCCTGTGATTGCGCAATCGACCCCATTCAAATCGTCATCACGTAAAGGCATCCAGGGGAAGACGTAAGCAGTGTCCGTATACTCATAGGAATAACATTGGCTTTAAAACTGACTCCAGAACAGTGGCCAAACTTTCTGAAATCTGACTCCATGTCAGGGAAATTGCTGTAGAATGGGTTCTGTTCCACTTAGAGACAAAATTTCAACTCCTATAGAAACTATAGACTGTTTTCTATCCAATAATAATAATAATATGCATATTGTACGATCAAGAATTTTGTAGGAAGCCGTTTCAAAAATTACACGATTACCATAAATAGTGACAACAGCGCCCCCAGCTTTAACAGGTTAATAGTGGCTACTCCATAACTCAAAGTGCTAAGTGGTTTTTAGTGGGCCTATACCTCTCCACGTGCATATTGTCACTTCTCTGCACGTTCCTGCTGCGTCAGGTAAAATGGACTGCTGTACCTAATTCTTTATCGACAATATTGAAAATGAATCTGAACGTTTTTATATCGTTATTGAGGGAAGTAATTACTTCAATAATTATTGATTTATCGCTCAGCCCTACGTAAGTAATTTGCAACCAATAACAAAACACAGCTACATTAGAAAAGGTAATAAATAATATGAAGCGAGTAGATGATACTTATGATACACCCAAAATCGCTTCCGTAAACGTACGTCGGTCCTAGTTAGTTTCTCATTCAGTTACTCATCCTAGTTACTCATTCAGACTTGAATTATGAAAAATAGCATTCTACTTTTGAATATGAGAGAAATGGAGAAAGGGGCAGATTAATCAGTGGGGATGCATCTATAACGTACTGAAGAGTGGAGATAAACATAATGTAAAAATATTCTTTGACCTTGGCTTCCTTTGTCCTCAGGCTTGCCCAGCATCTTCAGGTTGGAAAACAACACCCCGGACGAGCCGCCATGTGTCATCGATCGGCTGTGTGAGCTACACGACGGCTTGGTGGTGGAGGCCAAGGGCATCAAGGAGCACTACTTCAAGCCCTACATTAAAAGGCTCTTTGAGCGGCAGGTGAGACCCTTCATTAAAAACAATGACAACCTGCTATCTGGAGGAGTACTGTGGTGGGTTAAAACAACCATTGCCCCACACACACACAAAAGCTCAGTAATGTACACATTCCATAATCCAACCACAAACCCCTACACATAAAATGTTCAAACACATGCCCCCCCCCCCCCCCAGCCAAGGTAATGTATTCTTCTGTCAGTCCTTCTGTTGTAGGATTCCCCCATCCACAGTACATAAATACAGATGCCGGCATAATTAATTTTGAATATAGCAAATCCTGTGGGAGATAGTAACTGGAACATCTTTTTGTCTGGACTAGAATAAAATTATCCTTTAAAATATGGGAAACTGCATCAGTCCCTTTTGATCCCTGCGAGGGAACTGTTAAGCCCCCAGGGCCCAGTGTGTTGACTCATTCATTGTCTTCTCTTCCAGATACTTAAAGGGAATGAAGAGCTGCTCACAGATCTCCTGGATACACCAAACTTCATAGATAACAAGTAAATTTGTTATTGTATCCTAATCTGTCATTTTTTAGAGATGCCTAGAATGTTATCAATCTCGGTCACGTTTGAGACATCTTGTGTTAAACATTGCTTGCTTATGGTCTGATAACGTGTGTGTGCCACCCAGTAAAGCGATAAACCGGGAGTATGAGGAGTATGTGCTGACTGTTGGGGACTTTGACGAGAGGGTGTTCCTGGGGGCGGATGCCGATGAGGAGATCGGGACACCCAGGAAGGCTGCACCAGAACCCCGGGCCTGCCAGCTGTCAGCCCGCATGCAGGTGGAGAGCAACCTGCAACAGCACTTTGAGAAGGTAGATGGCTGAATCCAGTTAAATTCCAACATATAGCTGAAAATCAACAGGGATGAGGCACCATCTCCGCAAACTAACTGAACAGATGTTTTTTCCTGAGTATTCATAAAATATAGATTTTTCTAATTAAATTGCCGCATACTGCTAAAAGAAATGCCCTCTGTCTTGTCTGTGTTCGCCACATCTTTGCTAATGTCATCTCGCTAAATAATAATTTTGTGAATTAAATGTGAAAGAATGATTCCACTCAGGCTGTTTACCATCCCATTTTCAGTCACTCATCAAAATCCTTTAAAACCTGTTTGGGATAGGTGTGCCACTAGCGGGACACCTCGACAACATCCGGTGAAATGCAGAGCGCCAAATTCAAATAAAATTTCTATAAATATTCAACTTTCATGAAATCATAAGTGTAATACATCAAAATAAAGCTTACCTTGTTGTTAATCCAGCCGCCGTGTCAGATTTCAAAAAGGCTTTACAGCGAAAGCAAACCATGCGATTACCTGAGGACAGCGCCCAGCACACACAAATGCATAACAAATCATTTTCAACCAGGGAGTTACGACACGAAAGTCAGAAATAGCGATATAATATATGCCTTACCTTTTGAAGATCTTCTTCTTTTGGCACTCCAAAAGGTTCCAGTTACATTACAAATGGTCCTTTTGTTCGATAAAGTCCTAATCTATATCCATAAAAACTCAGTTTAGCTGGCGCGCTTCAGTCAATAATCCACTCGGTTTCCCTCCTTCAAAATGCATACAAAATTAATCCCAAGCGTTACCAATAAACTTATCCAAACAAGTCAATCAACGTTTATAATCAAACCTTAGGTACCCTAATACGCAAATAAACGATACAATTTAAGATGGAGAATTGTTATTGTCTTTACCGGAGATAAACAAAAAGAACGCGCTCTCGGCCATGCGCTTGGAAACACTTCGAAACACTACAGCCAAAATGGGAGCCACTTAAAAAATCTACAACTTCTCCATAATTTTTCCAAAAACCAGCCTGAAACTCTTTCTAAAGACTGTTGACATCTAATGGAAGCCCTAGGAACTGCAATCGGGGACGATTTCGCCCTATTATAAAAGTGCCAGCCAATGAAATCAGTGGTATTTTTTTTAATGGTTTGTCCTTGGGTTTTTGCCTGCCATTTCAGTTCTGTTATACTCACAGACATTATTTTAACAGTTTTAGAAACTTTAGAGTTTTCTATCCAAATCTACCAATTATATGCATATTATAGCTTCTGTGCCTGAGTAGCAGGTAGTTTCCTTTGGGCACGGTTTTCATCCGGACGTCAAAATACCGCTCCCTATCCCAAAGATGTTTTAAGGAGCTTAAACGGAGATCATGTGACTCATGACTTTGAGAGGAAAAAATCTTGTTTTGTCGTGTGTGTGTGCAGAAGCGCACCCTGGCCCCCTCCACTCCTCTGACAGGCAGGCGTTACCTGAAGGAGAAGGAGCTACTGGTGACCCCTGTGTCCTCGGCCACGCAAAGCGTCAGCCGACTCCAGAGTATGGTCTCGGGCCTGCGTAGCGCCCCCAGCGAGGCCCTGATGCAGATATTCAAGTAAGCTCACATTCACTGCCTCAAATGTCCATTCGTTTATCGGGACATTTCCATGGACCCAGATCTGAGATGAAGCCTCGTCCTGGATTAAAAATGTAGAATCTATGGAGAATCTCCATTAAAAGTGTGTTTCAGTCCAGGACTGGGTTTATAACAAGGGTCGGGGAAACCGTCGCTACATATTGTTTGTGTAAACTAGGCATGTTATTCTGGTTTTGGTTCAATTACAATCCAGTAAGTAAACAAAAATTCTAATTGTCCCATTGAAATGTAATTGCCCCCAACTGTGATTTGGTTGATAAATCAAGTCCCAGGGAGAGGAGAAACATAGAGGCCACTACGACTTGAATTGGAAGGTATGTGGTGTTTAACTGTTTTGGTCCTCTGTACTTTTTCCACCTGTAGGTCATGTTCGCGGGACCCCATCGTAGCCATTCTGAGCAGAGTGAAAACCCTGGGCGAGACGTTCAAGCAACATTACACAAAGGACTCAGAGGAGCTGCCTGGATCACACATGGGTGAGATACCAGACACACATGCAGATGGAATACGTTGAGCATGCAGAAATAGGGGTTAAATATGCTTGTAGAAGGGGTACATCACAAGTGTCAAAAAGTAAACATTAGTACAAAAAGTGGACTTAGTACGCAACTGCTCAAACACTCTTTTGCTATTTACTGTAAGTGTTCTGTCAAACATGCCTCAAAATTACGAGGTGTCTCTATCTGTTGTGCATGTTCCGCTTTCCATGCATATTACTTCTACGTTTGATCAGGCAAAAAGCAGACACAAGACCACTATTGAATTAAGATAATGGGTCAATGAAAGCTTGTATGTTCTTCCTAATGCCATTTCTTGGCCCCTTCGTTCAGATTTTGCTGAGAACAGGATGAAGCTGGCTGAAATCCTCTATTACAAGATCCTCGAGAACGTCATGGCCCAAGAGACAAGGAGGCTACACGGCAAAGACATGGCTGTAAGTTACACTGGGTCGTGTTCATTAGGGTACACAGTATATGAAATGAAAACTGAAAAAGTGTTTATTGGACGAGTTCAGATAGTGCCTCTCTGTTTCAGACTGCTTTCTTCTGTTTTGTGCTATGGCACACATCTATATGGTAACTAACGCTTACAGATATGAAGAATAGCAAAGCTAATGTGCAATGGTGCATTGCATCAGACTGTTGGACATTCAGTGTGCCAATGACTGAAAATTGTAGGTGCTGCTGGAGCAGGACATCTTCCACTGCTCTCTGATGGCCTGCTGTCTGGAGGTGGTGCTGTTTGCCTACAGCTCCCAGCGCACCTTCCCCTGGATCATCAGCGTCTTCAAACTACGACCGTTCTACTTCTTCAAGGTAAGTGGCCCGCCGCCTAGCTGCACTCGCACGCAAACACTCACAGTAGATTCTCATCAAATACCCTCCCCTTTCTACTCTGCTGCTACTCTCTGTTAATATCTATCCATAGTCACTTTAACCTCTCTGGGATATATGGGACGCAAGCGTCCCACCTGGCCAACATCCAGTGAAAATGCAGAGCGCCAAATTCAAATAAATTACTATAAAAATTTACCTTTCATGAAATCACACATGCAATACACCAAATTAAAGATACACTTGTTGTGTATCCAGCCAACGTGTCAGATTTCAAAAAGGCTTTACGACGAAAGTACACCAAAGATTATGTTAGGTCAGTACATAGTCACAGAAAAACACAGCCATTTTTCCAGCCAAAGAGAGGAGTCACAAAAAGCAGAAATAGAGATAAAATTAATCATTAACCTTCGATGATCTTCATCAGATGACACTCATAGGACTTCATGTTATACAATACATGTATGTTTTGTTCGATAAAGTTCATATTTATATCCAAAATTCTCGGTTTACATTGGCGCGTTACGTTCAGTAATGTTTTGCTTCCAAAACATCCGGTGATTTTACAAAAAAAAATACAAGATGCATGAATTTTAGATAAACTTCTCCTTAATGCAACCGTTGTGTCAGATTTCAAAAAAGCTTTACCGAAAAAGCACACCATGCAATAATCTGAGTACAGCGCTCAGAGCCCAAACAAGCCATACAGATATCCGCCATGTTGTGGAGTCAACAAAGTCAGAAATAGCATTATAAATATTCACTTACCTTTGATGATCTTCATCAGAATGCACTCCCAGGATTCCCAGTTCCACAATAAATGTTTGATTTGTTCAATAAAGTCCATCATTTATGTCCAAATACCTCCTTTTTTCCCGCACGTTTAGTGCACAATCCAAACTGACGATGCGCGGGCAGGCCCAGGCGAAAGTTCAGACGAAAAGTCATATTACAGTTCGTAGAAACATGTCAAACTAAGTATAGAATCAATCTTTAGGATGTTTTTATCATAAATCTTCAATAATGTTCCAACCGGAGAATTCCTTTGTCTGTAGAAATGCAATGGAATGCAAGCTACCTCTCACGTGACCGCGCATGACCAGCTCATGCCACTCTGCTCACTCATTCAGCTCCCATTCCCCCGTCCTTCACAGTAGAAGCATCAAACAAAGTTCTAAAGACTGTTGACATCTAGTGGAAGTGCAATATGACCCCATTTCCACTATCTTGAATAGGCAAAGAGTTGAAAAACTACAAACATCAGATTTCCCACTTCCTGGTTGGATTTTTCCTCAGGTTTTTGCCTGCCATATGAGTTCTGTTATACTCACAGACATCATTCAGAGTGTTTTCTATCCAAATATAATAATTATATGCATATTCTAGCTTTTAGGGCTGAGTAGCAGGCAGTTTACTCTGGGCACCTTTTTATCCAAGCTACTCTACTGCCCCCCTGTCCCAAAGAAGTTAACAAAAGTCCCTGCTTATCTGCGTGAACATGTCTTAGGCATGCTGCAAGGAGGCATTAGAACTGCAGATGTGGCCAGGGCAATACATTGCAATGTCTGTACTGTGAGACACCTAAGACAGAGCTACAGGGAGACAAGATGGACAGCTGATCGTTCTCGCAATGGCAGACCACGTGTACCAACACCTGCACAGGATCGGTAGATCCGAACATCACAGCTGCGGGACAGGTACAGGATGGCAGCAACAACTGCCTGAGTTAGACCAGGAATGCACAATCCCTCCATCAGTGCTCAGACTGCCCGCAGGTCCTCACCAGACATCACCGGCAAGAACATCGCCTATGAGCACAAACCCACCGTCGCTTGACCAGACAGGACTGGCAAAAAGCGCTCTTCACTGACGAGTCGCGCTTTTGTCTCACCAGGGGTGATGGTCGGATTTGCGGTTATCGTCGAAGGAATGAGCGTTACACCGAGGCCTGTACTCTGGAGCGGGATCGATTTGGAGGTGGAGGGTCCGTCATGGTCTGGGCCGGTATGTCACAGCATCATCAGACTGAGCTTGTTGTCATTGCAGGCAATCTCAAGGCACTGCGTTCCAGGGAAGACATCCTCTGCCCTCATGTGGTACCCTTACTGCAGGCTTATCTGACATGACTCTCCAGCATGACAATGCCACCAGCCATGCTGCTCGTTCTGTGCGAGATTTCCTGCTAGACAGGAATGTCAGTGTTCTGCCATGGTCAGCGAAGAGCCCGGATCTCAATCCCGTTGAGCACGTCCAACAGGTATATTTCATTGGCCGTCCCCAAAGCCAACACTTCCTTTGGCTACCTTTCCTTCCAGTTCTCTGCTGCCAATGACTGGAACGAATTGCTAAAATCACTGAAGCTGGACACTTATCTCCCCCTCTAACTTTAAGCATCAGCTGTAAGAGCAGCTTACCGATCACTGTACCTGTACACAGCCCATCTGTAAATGGCACACTCAACTACCTCATCCCCATATTGTTATTTATCTTCTTGCTCATTTGCACCCCAGTATCTCTACTTGCACATCTAGCACTCTAGTGTTATTACAAAATTGTAATCATTTTGCCTCTATGGCCTATTTATTGCCTTACCTCCCTAATCTTCTACATTTGAACACACTGTACATAGATTTTTCTATTGTTATTGACTGTACATTTGTGTAACTCTGTTGTTTTTGTCGCACTGCTTTGCTTTATCTTGGCCAGGTTGCAGTTGTAAATGAGAACTTGTTCTCAACTGGCCTACCTGGTGAAAAAAAGGTGAAATAAAAATGTCTACTGGTACACACACACACACTATCTGATGTCAACCTATGCTGAAAATGTGTACATGCAGGTGATTGAGGTGTTCATCCGCTCGGAAGAGGGTCTGTCCCGGGACATGGTGAAGCACCTGAACTCCATCGAAGAGCAGGTGCTGGAGTGCCGGGCCTGGACAGCAGACTCTGTGCTGTGGGAGGCCCTGGAGCAGGCGCACAACAAGGTCCCCACCGTGGAGGAGGTGAGCACCCAGAAACACTACAACTACAATGCACAGCCCATGGGGATCTACTGTACATCAGAAAATGTTTTTTTACTGTTATGTTATCATGGTGAATAAGTTATAATATAAGATGCATTAATTTAACTTTTTGAATGTGTAGAGCTAGAACCTGGCTCTGTCTTTAACTAACAGTATTTTTGTGGTTAACTGTGCCTAGTGCATTTTGATTTGGCACTTAAACCCTACAAATTACAATAATGCAAGCCATATAATAGTAAAAGTACATGATCCTAGGTAACATGGAACAAATTGAATTCCCATAAGGCGAGGTGTCCATTAACCATTTACAAATATATCTATTCTTAACCTTTCCTAACTGATCTTCCTCCCCCTATTGTATCCAGGTGAACTTCCCCAGTAGTTTTGACACGGGGAACAACAGTGCTGGTCCCTCCCACCTCCCTCTGGTGGCCCTCTCCCCCATCATCCACCCCCGCATCCGCGAGTTTAGGATGGGCCTGAGCAGCGCACGCAAAGGTAGGCCACCTTGAGGTGTTAAAGCCTCTATCTTAATTAGTCTTTCCACGATTCCTCGCAATGTATCTCCGTGCCACCTCAACAGCATTGGAGGAGAAGTTACATGGACCTTATCAAATCTGCTTCAGAAAGAAGGTATGTGAGGAATTGAGAAAATATGAATTGAGAAAGAGACTGTCAGCATTTCTTCTTTTTCTCCTTTTGGTGTATGTCAGTATTTTATGTCAGTGGGTCCTCACTCAGAGGGAGGTTGTATCATAATCTTCGGGTTCACATGGAGTGATGTGACTTTAAGGTCCCTTTTGATAACAGTAGGCTGTACATCCATATTGTCCTCAAAATAACATGAACGTTCTATTGAACTCCGTGCCAGTCTGTGTTACGATGAAATAAAGCCACGTAATTTTCTACTCAGGCTTATGCTAAGTTCCCCATGAAAATAAATGCTCTATTAAGTCTAACAAACTGAACCTCTGTCCTTTTCCCAGATATTCCTCCGTCGCCCTTATCCGTCCATGATCGTTACAGCTCCCCGGCGGCGGGCAGTGCTAAGCGGCGTCTGTTTGGGGACGACAGCAGCAGCCAGGCCCAGCAGTCTCCGTCCCTTGCCAAGAGGCTCATGTTCACACCCGGCGGGACGCTGAAGATCGACACTCCCACCATACTCAATATGACCACAGCCAACGGCCAGCAGCTCAGCATCCCACTGCAAGGTACAGCTGCGTTAACACTTATCACACGCTGTGGTATTTATACCCATTTTTGGTCAGTTAAATTAATGATATATACAGATGAATACATTTGAAATTAATCACTTTTTGATAGCACCCCTTTTTTATTTGAATGAAACCTTCCATACATATTTGCCCATTGTAGAAGTGCCAAGAAAGTGACTTTTTGGACCTGGATGCCAAAACATTTAACAGATAAAGGTGCTCAGAGTTGACCCATTTTGCATACCACGAGATATCCATGTCTTAATCACTGGAAAAGATAAACATGATTTCAAAGCTTACAAACAGGGTTGTCAAACTATTTTATAACTTCTGTGGGGGGGGGGTTATTTTTAATTAATAATTCAATTATTGTTGTAAGGTAGGGATTGGCAGCTAGTGTTGCTTTTTGTAGTCCTCCGGATCAAACGGTGTCAAGAGGGTGGCCTCTAAAATATTTTGCTCACAATTTCACTTAGGGCCCCCAAAAGACTAGGGCCAGCTCAGACTGTTGGTATGGATGTAGGGACAGTCTGACTGCTACTGCAGCGTAAAGTCTAGGTCTAAGAGGCTTTTAAACAGCTTCTACCCCCAAGTCATAAGACTCCTGAACATGTAATCAAATGGCTACCCATTTGCATTGACGATTTGCATTGCCCCCCTCTCTTACGCTGCTGCTTGTTAACTCGAAATGACACAACGACAAGGTTCCAGTTTAACAAAGTTTACTATACTATATGAACACACTACAAGTAGCCATTACACTCAAGGCCAGGTCCATCAACGACAAGACTTCATGCGCATGCGCACTCTTGACTGAGTGATAGCCCCGTAATAACAGAAATATAGGGATACTTAAAACATGAACTTAACACTGCTATTCTGTTTATTATCTATGCATAGTCACTTTAATAACTCTACCTACATGTACATATTACCTCAACTAACCGGTGCCCCCGCACATTGATTCCGTACTGGTACACCCTGTATATAGCCTCACTATTGTTATTTTACTGCTGCTCTTTAATTATTACATTTTTTCCCAAATGCATTGTTGGTTAAGGGCTTGTAAGTAAGCATTTCTCTGTTGTATTCTGTGCATGAGACAAATACCGTTTTATTTGAGGTATGCAGACCCGTGAGCCGCTGCGGCCCCTCAGGATGAGTTCAGATTTTTGTGTTAGGCGCACATCCCTGATCTAAGGTTTTTGTCTTGTGCCAGCCATCGGTTGAGCCACAACATGCTCTTGAATACATGGTTGTCATGTTTTGGCTTATAAATGTACTTTTAAATGGTACCACAAAGAGAATGTTGAGTTGAATGGGAATATCTTTTTTGGGTGGGATTATTATTATACTGTCAATAGGAAACCTATTGAAATGTAGATAATAGAATAGACATGACAATTTTAAGTTGGCAGTGGGTGGACCGGCAGTCATCTTTGTCGTTGTAATTAGAAGTAAAAATGAATTCAATTTTACATTTCAATGGTGTACCAGCTATATTGCAGTGTCTTAAAGGGATAGGTTCATTAAATGAGTTATATTTCTATGATAGAAATGACACCCACCCTGTATTCAAGAGAATTTTGTGTCTCAACCGATGGTAGGAAAAACACAAACTCAGCTGATGTGAAATAGGGTCTATGCTACATTGTTCTCCATATTTTTAAATAGGGAGCCAATTAGATTTTAGCACTTATTTCCATGACTGATCAAAACAAATTTTTCTCATGGCTCTCTTGTCCCTCAGCAGCAGACATGGTGAGCAATATGTTGGAACATTGAATCGCAATAAAATCACAGAATCGCAATACACATAGATTTGTGAAAATCGTATCGGCACCTAAGTATTGTGATTTAATATCGGTCCCAGGCAATTCCCAGCCCTAATGCAAATATGGAAAACAAATGGCTGTTTCCGCATTTTTAGATAATTGATGTTAAGTTGAAAACTACTTTTTATTTAAAAAATAATAATAATAATCTTCACCAGAATGTTTTGGACTTCGGGTCTAAAAAGTAACTTTCTGACCACTTCTTCTATGTGCAAACATGTATGGAAAGATTTGTTTAAACCAAAAGGAATGCTGTCAAAAAGTGATTGAATTAACACGTATTTACCCAGCAGTGGAAAAAGTACCCAATTGTCATACTTGAATTAAAGTAACACTACCTTAATAGAAAATTACTCAAGTGAGTCACCCAGTAAAATACTACTTGAGTAAAAGTCTAAAAGTATTTGGTTTTAAGTATACTTAAGTATCAAAAGGAAAAGTACAAATCATTTAAAATTCCTTATATTAAGTAAACCACACGGTACCATTTTCTAGTTTTTTACTCAAAGCCAAGGACATAATCCAACACTCAGACATCATTTATAAATTAAGCATGTGTGTTTAGTCAGTCCACCAGATCAGAGGCAGTAGGGATGACAATGGATGTTCTCTTGATAAGCGCGTGACAGTTTTCCTGAGCAAAAGTCAATTGTCAAAAATATAAATAGTGAAATACAGATACCCCAAAACTACTTAGTTAAGGAGTACTTTAAAGTATTTTTACTTAAGTACTTTACACCACTGGATTTACCCATACCCATCTTGTGGCTTATGTTTATTTTTTAATTAAGGTGAATGCCTTTAAAAAGCGATGACAACCCCTAAAGGATACCACTACGGTTCTAGAGGATAGTGGTGTCCTCAGATTTATTTTGTCCGTATCTTGTATAACAATCTCTGATAAATGGTCTGCAGACTTCAGCTAACAAATGAATTCATATAGAATGTATTAAGTTATTCTCAGATTGAGTAGCGACTAAAAATCATGATCAATTTGGTGCCATCACACACACTAGTTACCTGAATTTTCAGTAATCTATGGTTACTTTGGACTTTTATGGTTTAACTATTTAGTATTAATATATATACAGTATTATTTTTTTTATATCTGTGTCCATGAGTTTCTATTGGATAGACCATATAGTTCAAAAGAAAATTGCCTAATTAATGGAGAGAAAAAGGCATCTACTCAACAATGGTATTATTTTCAAGTAACTGCAACTATTGACTTTTTTCACAACTGCTACCAATTTGTCACCAAAACATTTTACAACAGAGATATTGACACGGTAAAATAAGTGTGTAAAAGATTACATCTATTTAATGCTGACACCCTCATATGAAATACCAATGGTGTTCACTAAGTTGATGGTTTATATTTAGGCCACACAGAGGGCCAGAGAGAATTACAGACCCCTGTGATGAGTACACAAAAAGGCCACTAGATGTCATTTTATACAATTATTCAAATTTGAAAGCGAGCAAATTTCTGGTAGTTTACTGCTGAAATCAGTTTCCAGTAATATACCCTCCCTTTGCAACTCTACACGTAACACACTTTTGGTAATTTTATCGATATGAAATTGTGCAACGCCTCCACAAGCCAATCGTCGCCCCTGTTCTGAGTACAATGTGCCTATGTGATCCCCAGGTATAAAGAATGATCTGGGAGGCATCACACTGATCCAGGTGCAGACCAGAGGGGAGCCCGGCAGTCCCATTACAGCCCAGGTCCTCTTGACAGCCTCCCCCAGCCGGCCCATTCCGGCACCCCAGGCCCAGCCAGACCCCCAACAGAGCCGGCCCCGACGCACCGGCTCCTTGGCCCTCTTCTTCAGGAAGGTGAAACAGAGGACACACAAGCTGCTTCACAAAGACACCCTATTCCCTATATCAGTGGTTCGCAAACCTGTCCTTGGGTACCCCCAGCTGTTCCACGTATCTATCCCAGAGAACAGCACACAGTCATTATCCTCAGGGGGCCTTTATTTTTTACATGCAACACAAATGATGAATAATGGTGTACGTAGTACTAGCTGCTACAAATAACTCAAATGTTTCACTCTTGGAGCTATTTCCTTGGTGCGTTGAAAATCTTCAGCCAGCTGAGACACATTCCCTCTCTCTCGCCCCCTCTCGCCCGCTCGCCCCCCTCGCACTCGCCTGCCCGTCCCCCCTCGCACTTGCCCGCCCCCCTTCGCTCACGCTCTCTCGCGCGCTCACTCTCTCTCTCGCCCCGCTCGCTCCCTCTCTCGCCCCGCTCGCTCCCTCTCTCGCCCCGCTCGCTCCCTCTCTCGCCCCGCTCGCTCCCTCTCTCGCCCCGCTCGCTCCCTCTCTCGCCCCGCTCGCTCCCTCTCTCGCCCCGCTCGCTCCCTCTCTCGCCCCGCTCACTCCCTCTCTCGCCCCGCTCGCTCCCTCTCTCGCCCCGCTCTCTCCCTCTCTCGCCCCGCTCGCTCCCTCTCTCGCTCCCTCTCTCGCCCCGCTCGCTCCCTCTCTCCCCCCGCTCGCTCTCTCTCTCCCGCTCGCTCTCTCTCTCCCGCTCGCTCTCTCTCTCTCCCCCGCTCGCTCTCTCTCTCTCCCCCGCTCGCTCTCACTCTCTCTCCCCCGCTCGCTCCCTCTCTCGCCCCGCTCGCTCTCTCTCTCTCCCCCGCTCGCTCTCTCTCTCTCCCCCGCTCGCTCTCTCTCTCTCCCCCGCTCGCTCTCTCTCTCTCCCCCGCTCGCTCTCTCTCTCTCCCCCGCTCGCTCTCTCTCTCTCCCCCGCTCGCTCTCTCTCTCTCCCCCGCTCGCTCTCTCTCTCTCCCCCGCTCGCTCTCTCTCTCTCCCCCGCTCGCTCCCTCTCTCTCCCCCGATCTCTCTCTCCGCTCGCTCCCTCTCTCGCCCCGCTCGCTCCCTCTCTCGCCCCGCTCGCTCCCTCTCTCGCCCCGCTCGCTCCCTCTCTCGCCCCGCTCGCTCCCTCTCTCGCCCCGCTCGCTCCCTCTCTCGCTCCCGCTCGCTCCCTCTCTCGCTCCCGCTCGCTCCCTCTCTCGCTCCCGCTCGCTCCCTCTCTCGCTCCCGCTCGCTCTCTCTCGCTCCCGCTCGCTCTCTCTCTCTCCCCCGCTCGCTCTCTCTCTCCCCCGCTCGCTCTCTCTCTCTCCCCCGCTCGCTCTCTCTCTCTCCCCCGCTCGCTCTCTCTCTCCCCCGCTCGCTCTCTCTCTCTCCCCCGCTCGCTCTCTCTCTCTCCCCCGCTCGCTCTCTCTCTCTCCCCCGCTCGCTCGCTCTCTCTCCCCCGCTCGCTCGCTCTCTCTCCCCCGCTCGCTCGCTCTCTCTCCCCCGCTCGCTCGCTCTCTCTCCCCCGCTCGCTCTCTCTCTCTCTCTCCCCCGATCTCTCTCTCTCTCCTCCGATCTCTCTCGCTCGCCCCCTCGACGCGCTCGCTCTCGCCCCGCTCGCCCGCCCTCGCCCTCGCTCTCTCTCTCGTCCCCGCTCTCTCTCTCGCCCCCCTCGCGCTCTCTCGCCCCCCTCGCGCTCTCTCTCTCTCGCCTCCCTCGCGCTCTCTCTCGCCCCCCTGGCGCTCTCTCTCTCTCGCCCCCCTGGCGCTCTCTCTCTCTCGCCCCCCTGGCGCTCTCTCTCTCTCGCCCCCCTGGCGCTCTCTCTCTCTCGCCCCCCTGGCGCTCTCTCTCTCTCGCCCCCCTGGCGCTCTCTCTCGCCCCCCTGGCGCTCTCTCTCTCTCGCCCCCCTGGCGCTCTCTCTCTCTCGCCCCCCTCGCGCTCGCTCTCTCTCGCCCCCCTCGCGCTCGCTCTCTCTCGCCCCCCCTCGCGCTCGCTCTCTCTCTCGCCCCACTCGCGCTCGCTCTCTCTCTCGCCCCACTCGCGCTCGCTCTCTCTCTCGCCCCACTCGCGCTCGCTCTCTCTCTCGCCCCACTCGTGCTCGCTCGCTCTCTCGCCCCCCTTGCGCTCTCTCGCCCACGCTCGCTCTCTCTCTCTCGCCCCACTCGCGCTTGCTCTCTCGCCCGCGCTCGCTCTCTCGCCCGCTCTCGCCCTCTCTCGCCCGCTCTCGCTCTCTCGCCCGCTCTCTCTCTCTCGCCCCCTCGCGCTCGCCCGCTCTCTCTCGCCCGCTCTCTCTCGCCCGCTCTCTCTCGCCCGCTCTCTCTCTCTCGCCCCCTCGCGCTACCCCCTTGCGCTCTCTCTCTCTCGCCCCCCTCGCGCTCGCTCTCTCTCGCCCCCCTCGCACTCGCTCTCTCGCCTCGCGCTCGCTCTCTCGCTCTCTCGCCCCCCCCCCCCGTGCTCTCTGTAGGTGTACCACCTGGCCAGTGTGCGGTTGAGAGACCTGTGCGTGAGGCTGGACATCTCGGCAGAGCTGCGGGGCAAGATCTGGACTTGCTTTGAGCACTCCATCGTTCAGTGTCCGGAGCTGATGAAAGACAGACACCTGGACCAGCTCCTCCTTTGCGCCATCTACATAATCTCTAAGGTACTAAAGCACTGAGAAGAAAGATTTGTTTATTTTTGGTTGTTTTACCTTTACCAGGTGTTTGTGGGTTTAAGACACCTTTGAATACAGTGGATTTTGGGGGTTCTGTATACAATACTACGGCCTCCTAGTAGTACTGCCTCTTTTTGGAACCCTCGCTGATCCAAGGTAGAGGTCATCGTTTGGGCAACAGTTGGTCTAGCAGTCACCACCAATGCCGACAGCACATATGTCTGTTCTCGAATCTCAGCCCCACTGCTCTTCCTATCTGTCCGTTGAATCAAACATACAAAAGAGTGATAATTTCCAGACCGGCCCGGGTCCCTTGGTGCATCATACCATGGATCGCTTGAGGTAGCCGGCGGCTAGGTCAGTGCCCTTGAGCCGGGACTTGGTGGAGTCGTAGACTCCCGGTCTGGAGCTCTTGGAGGACGGCTTGGCACAGATCTTGCGGCGTTTCTCTAGGCTGTAATAACTATACCTCAGGAGGAATCTGCTAGATTGTCTTGTTAAAACTGGTGTTTTATGTTCCCTAGTCACCAGAATGTTTAAATGTAATGTATTGATTAGTTGTGACATGGCTGGCTCAGACATGGCATTAGAATGGCATTCTAATTTAATGGTGCACATTTAACAAATCTGATCTAACACAGTGGATATTCGTCAAGTCCGTCAGGATTTATGTATTGTAACAGGCCTTCCGTGTGGTTACTTAAGTCCGATTTTGATATATTTGGCTGTTTTCACTTCATAACAATTTTAGAAGTGACTGCTAAATGCTAACTCCCATTCTTATAAGCTGGTTAGCATAGCTCGCATACTGAATTCGGTGGTGGTAGTCAGTTGTTGTTTTTAACTGTAATGCAGTTGATTGGTAACGATGACATGAACATGTGTTGGGGTTGACATCCATACAAAAAGCATTATACTGCGATTTAAAATATATATATATATATTTTTGCCTCAACAGTTTTTGAAATACACAAACAATAGCGTAAATGTAGGTAGATTTTGCCAGGGGGCAATGAGGAGACTCTGGATCTTTCCCCATGGCCCTTTCCCCCACGTGTTTCCATGGCAATTCCATTGTTTTGGTCGAGTTCGATTGACCTCTATGGCACATTTCCTTGAGGGGAAACTGTAATCTGACAATTGGCACAATAATACAATGTGTGTGTCCATCCTACTGCGATAAATACCATACTCCGGATGGCCCAAATCATAAAGAAGCTTCCAAATCATCACTTTATCTTACTGACTCAATGTGACCTTCAGCAGAATTGACTAATTTTCACTGTAGAATATTATTCTGACTGCATATTCAGCATATAAGTCCTCCCAATATTCGAGGGCTATTTTTTCCCCCCAATCTTATTAAATCCATTGAATGCGCTGCTTGGTTCATAGAACTGTAGTTACATGAGTAACCTCTGATATCCATTAGTGACAGTTGTGACAGACAGAGTGTGTAATTAAAATAATTATTGGCTCTAACTTTTGAACAGTTGTAGCTATCAGCTATTATGATCCCATTCCTGGATGCTAAGACTCAGGGAACGCGTGTCTACATGTGACACCCACAAACCGCGTCGGACACAATCTCGTTTGGAAGCAATGCAGATCTACTTTTCTACACGCATCCACACACTTACTACCAGATGATCCAATACCTTTCCGATGAATTTCAGTCACTACAAACAAATCCTTCCTTTTGAAATTTGGCCTGTCTTTGTGTTATGTTGTGCATTAATTGAGGTAATGGCAGTAAGGCGAAGTTTCTTCTTTTTTTTCTTTTTTTTTTTTACACATTTGTTTCCGATAGCCCAAGGTGTCCTTCAATAGATAATCAAATAGTAATGACATGGGCCATCAAGCTATCTTAAAACAATTATGTGTTTGGGTAGTAGATATAGAGAGAACCCACAGACTTTTGTTTTGTTTTTGGATTTTAAGAAAGCTGTAGCCAGAGGAAGAAGGCCGGTCCCTGGCACAAACACGTTTTAACGCTGTCATAAAGCATACAGACATTGAACATTTATTTTCTCATCTGAGTGATTGTTGCTTGGATTCCTATTAATAGTATACATATGAATGTTGTAGATTACGAAAGAAGGCCACACATTCCAGGACATCATGAAATGTTACCGCAGTCAACCACAAGCCAGCAGTCATGTAAGTAACCCACATGCCAGATTTTTCTGAATTCTTCGGTACTTTCTTTCAAGATCTTCTCAAACACTTCTGTGGTGTATAGTCAGAAAACAGATTTTAATATAGATCACTAATATTATATTACATATATAGAATTTGTGCCGTGAAGTAAAAAATTATTTGAGGGATGTGTTCCTTATGGCTCTTGTTTATGCTCACTCCACAGGTCTACCGCAGTGTCCTCATCCGGCCCAGCAGCACCAGAGAACAGCCCTCAGACGAGAACATGGAAGTGGACCCCACCTCTGGTGGAAAATGTAAGACAGCACGCCCCCAAATAGTCTTTCTATCTGCAGCTGTCCACTACTGGAGTATAGCCAGGTGGTTCAGATAGTTATTTTCAGACCACTAAAAGATACCTCGGCCCTGAGAAAGACTCTGGAAATGAATCCCACTGAATGTAACCTGAATGCATGTCCAGCTGTTTAAAAATGTTGCTTTCATATGGTTTGTTTCTAGCACAGAAATTATGAGAAAAAAAAAATATATAAAAAATATATAAATATAATATATAAAAAAATATATATATTGATACTGTAAGAATATTTTGAAGATAAACACGCAACGCAGAGGACGAGAGGTCAATAGAGTACTAACGATCAATGGAAATAGTGTTTTTTTTCTGTAATATCAATGGCGTCAGAGACATGGGAGGAATTTCAGTCTGGGACTCATAGCTACATGACAAGTTCTCATTGGTCAAAATTGTTTATACATTGAACCTGAAATAGGATACTTGTTATTTGGCCATTGGCCCAGTTTTATTGCAAGGAATTCTAGTTAGTCAACCACAGGCTAGGGCTGGGTTATAAAACAACATCCTGTCCTTTTGTTCTGTCGAGAGAATCACTGAGGACAGGAAAGAAATGACCACCTACTTCCAAGCATGATTTGTCCTCTTTGAGTAAACCTATTTTCCTCCCCCTGATTTGCTTTGGGGTCTGTGTTATTGAAGAATAACATCAACTGCTAACAATACGGTAGGCAGACTCTTTGGTGATATGAGTATCCATTACTGAACAATGCACCCACCAGCCTTAATTTCAGCTGCTGACAAAGCTGACCAGAGCAGCAGAGAGGAGGCTCTTGTCCAAGGCGAGGAGCGCGGCGACCTCATCCAGTTCTACAACTCCGTCTATGTGCTGAAGATTAAGGGCTTTGCCCTTCGATACGCCGCCCCCAGCATGGACAACAGGGTATGGAATGAGGTCTGATACCAACAGGCTCGGAGACCATTTCTATCTACAAGCAATCTGAACTGGTCTGATCACCTGCACTGACTCTCCGCACCTTGGCACACATGCACTCACATACATTCATGCTACACACAAATCACAACTGCTGATACCAGACTCTTCTGTACTATTGCTAATACTGCACAATTTAAACAATTGCCCCCTAATCCCCCCTTCCCTGATACCCTGTGTAAATATTTTACTATAAATTGTGCTTTTTTATATTCTATTGTGCCATTTACTTTCTATTCGTATTATATTTTATTATTTCTTATTGTTGCATTGTAGAAGGAACCTGCAAGTTAGCATTTTGTTGGACAGTATATACCATATGACTAATTAAACTTTAACCATGGGCATACTTCTGTCCTGACACCAGTTCACTGTCAGTATCTGGTCAGAAGTTTGAGGTTTGTAAGCTAGTTGTCTGTAGTTAGTTGTTCCCTCTTGTCTTCCAGATGGAGGCCCCTCCTCTGTCCCCGTTCCCCTCGATGAGAGCCCAGCCCCTGTCCCCCCGC
The DNA here is from genome assembly GCF_029448725.1 of Salvelinus fontinalis. Lineage (NCBI taxonomy): Eukaryota > Metazoa > Chordata > Actinopteri > Salmoniformes > Salmonidae > Salvelinus > Salvelinus fontinalis. The sequence continues at coordinate 17,202,995 of NC_074667.1, forward strand.
CGCATCTCCCAGAGACACTCGATCTACGTGTCCCCACACAAGAACGGCTCCTGTCTCACCCCCAACTCTGCCTACACCTACAAGATCAACGGCAGCCCCTCCAAAGTATGTTCCCACCCTTATGCATGTGTGTTTGTATTTTGAAGAGGCAGTACAGAAGTTTAGATGCACATTTTTTACATCAAATTGTGTTGCCTGTACGGTTCATATACACATGCTTTAACATAACTCAATGTATTAACTCATGAATCAACATTATCCATAGTTTAAGGCAGACAATATGCTTTGCACATAAGTGTGGGGAGGTGTGGTCCTTTCTTTCCAATGAGGTAATTTATGGACAATATTTCAGTCCATTTACCTTGATGTTTCTCAAACCTCTCCTCAGGGAGCCCCAGGCGTTTCACAATTTTGCTGAACTAGCACATCTGATTGAAGTAGTCAAGGGCTTGATGATTAGTTGATCAGGACTGGCCTCTCTGGAATAATTCAAATATATTCAATGGCCAGGTGTACGCTAGAAGAGGCAGATTTTTTAAAAATTTATTTAACTAGGCAAGTCAGTTAAGAACAAATTATTATTTACATTGACTGCCAAACCCGGACGAGGCTGGGCCAATTTTTCGCTGCCCTATGGGACTCCCAATCACGGCCGGATGTGATACAGCCTGGATTCGAACCAGGGACTGTCGTGACACCTCTTGCACTGAGATGAAGTGCCTTAGACTGCTGCACCACTCAGGATTTAGGGGACCCCTTTTGGCTCAGGGGCCCTCCCAGGGGCCAAGGATCCTTTACTTCCTGTCTGTATGTTAATGTTAGCTCACCTGTGCTTTACCCCCTCCTTCTGCAGGAACTGACTGACATCAACCGGATGATCCGACAGGGCGGGGTGAGCAGGAAAAGGGCCTTTTCCATGGAAGGCGACTACTTGGGCGAGTCCCCCACCAAACGGGTGTGTCCCGAGAGTGAGGATGTGCTGCTCAAACGGCTGCAGGACGTGGTTAGCGAGAGAGCCCACCACTGAGAACCCCACCCTGAAACTCAATCTCCTTTTAAGAACCCCACATTCCAGTGCCAACAACTCATTAATGTCCTCTGCAAGTGCTTACCCTACTTACAGCTTGAGTCTATCTTTTTCTGGTCATTTTTTTGTCTTCAGATGTGATTTCAAAGTGAAGGACAAAGGTTGGTGATGAACCAAAACCTGCGTTGCTTTTAAATTGTCCATGGCCTTCAAGACTGTGACAAAAATAGGCTTTTGCTGCTGAATTTGTATATCATAAATGATCCTCTGGCCCTCTATTGCATTGTAAAGTATGTAGGCGGTATCATAGCAGAAAGGGCTTGTTTCTATATGAAATATGGCAGTTGACTTTTTTTTCCTTCATGCTGCTAATTAAGGCAGCATTTGTGTAGTATCTACACTTTTTATTTGGTCTTATTTTAAGGGAAATTTCTGAGTTATGATCAGTGGTGCTATTTTTGATAAAATATAAATAGTTTTTAATCTTAACTCAACCGCAACATCTTACAGTAAGTCTAAACATCAACTCCATACCAACATGTCTGGTATTGCACAATTACTTGCTTGATCCTTGATGTAGTAGGTGCTCAAATTTGATGGGTTTCTTATCAGGAGTTAAAAATCCAAAGGTTACAACAACCGCATTTAGTAAATGAGCCTCATTATGTCATACAGTGCATTTGGAAAGTATTCAGACCCCTTGACTTTTTCCATGTTTTGTTACGTTAAAGCCTTATTCTTAAATTTATATTTTCCTCAATCTACACGCCATACCCCATAATGACAATGCAAAAACAGGTTCTTAGAAATGTTTGCAAATGTATTAAAAAATAAAAAACGATCACATTTAAATAAGTATTCAGACCCTTTTACTCAGTACTTTGTTGAAGCACCTTTTGCAACGATTACAACCTCGACTCTTCTTGGGTATGACGCTACATTCTCTGCAGATCCTCTCAAGCTCTGTCAGGTAGGATGGGGAGCGTCGCTGCACAGCTATTTTCAGGTCTCCAGAGATGTTTGATCGGTTTCTAGTCCGGGCCCTGGCTGGACCACTCAAGGACACCCAGAGACTTGTCCCGAAGCCAAGTCTTGGCTGTGTGCTTAGGGTTGTTATCCTATTGGAAGGTGAACCTTTGCCCCAGTCTGATGTCTTGAGGGCTCTGGAGCAGGTTTTCATCAAGGCTCTCTGTACTTTGCTCCGTTCATCTTTCCCTCGATCCTGACTTCTCTCAGTCCATGCCGCTGAAGAACATCCCCACGGGATGATGCTGCCACCACCATGCTTCAACCTAGGGATGGTGCCAGGTTTCCTCCAGACGTGATGCTTGGCATTCAGGCCAAAGAGTTCAATCTTGGTTTCATCAGACCAGAGCATCTTGTTTCTCATGGTCTGAGAGTCCTTTAGGTGCCTTTTTGGCTAACTTCAAGCAGGCTGTCGTGCCTTTTACTGAGGGGTGACTTCCGTCTGGCCACTCTACCATAAAGACCTGATTGGTGGAGTGCTGCAGAGATGGTAGAACCTTCCAAAAGGACAACCATCTCCACAGTAACTCTGACAGGGCTCCAGAGTTTCCCTATCGGGCTGTTGGTCACTTCCCTGTCTAAGGCACTTCTCCCCTTATTGCTCAGTTTGGCCGGGCAATTGCCTTCTAGGAAGAGTCTTGGTGGTTCCAAACTTCTTCCATTTAAGAATTGAGGCCACTGTGTTCTTGAGGACCTTCAATGCTGCAGAAATATTTTGTTGCCCTTCTCCAGATCTGTGCCCTGACTCAATCCTGTTTAGGAGCTCTACGGACAATTCCTTTGACTTCATGGGTTGGTTTTTGCTCTGGCATGCACTGTCAACTGTGGGACCTTCATTTAGACAGGTGTGTGCCGTTCCAAATCAATTTACCACAGGTGGACTCCAGTCAAGTTGTAGAAACATCAAGGATGATCAATGGAAACAGGATGCACCTGAGGCCAATTTCGAGTCTCATAGCAAAGGGACTGAATGCTTGCGTAAGTAAGGTATGTTTTTTATACATTTGCACAAAAAATGGTAAACCCGTTTTGGCTTTGTCGTGGAGTATTGTGTAGATTTATTATTCTTTTTTTAGTCCATTTTAGATTAAGGCTGTAACAAAATGTGGAAAAAGTCAATGGGTCTGAATACTTTCCGAATGCACCATATGTGCCCGCATTGTCTTTTGTGTTAAATATTATGTTGAAGTAATCTTTTGTAATGATGTGACACTGTCAAACTTTATCAGTGTTTTATGAAATTAGTGTTTTACTGGTGATGATGATTGGTCACATATTAATGATATTTTCCTAACTATTGTATTAGCACTGTTGTACAATAAAAGGTTGATATCAGTTTCCTTTTTATTTTCACCAAAAGCCTCCGAGCCAAATGTACGTTCATGATTACATTGTCAATAGATAATACATCTGCTTATTCTCATTTACTCAGAATATTTATTAGACTGACCATGCCTTGGCAAGTTGATGTCAAGGATAGTATAACTGATCACAATATACACTGCTCAAAAAAATAAAGGGAACACTTAAACAACACAATGTAACTCCAAGTCAATCACACTTCTGTGAAATCAAACTGTCCACTTAGGAAGCAACACTGATTGACAATAAATTTCACATGCTGTTGTGCAAATGGAATAGACAAAAGGTGGAAATTATAGGCAATTAGCAAGACACCCCCAATAAAGGAATGGTTCTGCAGGTGGTGACCACAGACCACTTCTCAGTTCCTATGCTTCCTGGCTGATGTTTTGGTCACTTTTGAATGCTGGCGGTGCTCTCACTCTAGTGGTAGCATGAGACGGAGTCTACAATCCACACAAGTGGCTCAGGTAGTGCAGTTCATCCAGGATGGCACATCAATGTGAACTGTGGCAAAAAGGTTTGCTGTGTCTGTCAGCGTAGTGTCCAGAGCATGCAGGCGCTACCAGGAGACAGGCCAGTACATCAGGAGACGTGGAGGAGGCCGTAGGAGGGCAACAACCCAGCAGCAGGACCGCTACCTCCGCCTTAGTGCAAGGAGGTGCACTGCCAGAGCCCTGCAAAATGACCTCCAGCAGGCCACAAATTGATGAAAGTACAAGTGTTATGCATGGAATTAAAGATATACTTCTCCTTAAACCCTTTACAATGAAGATCTGTGTCTGTGAAGTTATTTGGATTTTTACGAATTTTCTTTGAAAGACCGGGTACTGAAAAATGGACATTTCTTTTTTGGCTGAGGTTATATCCTCAGTAAAATGAGTCCTATATTTCGACATAATCTGAAAGGCTGCTCAGCAAGGAAGAAGCCACTGCTCCAAAACCACTATAAAAAAGCCAGACTACGGTTTGCAACTGCACATGGGGAGAAAGATCATACTTGTTGGAGAAATGTCCTCTGGTCTGATGAAACATAAATAGAAATGTTTGACCATCGTTATGTTTGGAGGATTGGAAACCGAAGAACTCTCGCTCGCGCGCAAAACGAGACAGATTTCTGAGGACCACTCACTAAAATAGCTCCTATGAGCCCCTCCTTTATAGTAGAATCATAAGACTAAAATCTAAAGATCGTGACATCTAGTGGAAGCCCTAGGAAGTGTTTGCTTTTCCATAACTAGAATGGGTATCATTTGGCACTGTTTTGAAAATTGAGTTCTCACTTCCTGTGTGGAAGTCTTCTCAGGTTTTTGTCTGCCAAATGAGTTGTTCTACTTACTGACATAATTCAAACAGTTTTAGAAACTTCAGAGTGTTTTCTATACAATAGTAATAATAATATGCATGTATTACCTTCTGGGGCAGAGTAGGAGGAAATTCCGTTTGGGTACGCAATTCGTTCAAAGTGGAAACACTGCCCCCTGTCCAATTTTAATATGTTACCTAATCCACTGTCCTTGATTCTCACAAAGATTATTCAACTACAAAATCTGCCAAGGAGCAGGGTTAAACACCCAAGCTAACTGGCTAAAGTTGGTAGCTACTTCCAGACACAAACAAGAAAACACATCCTCACTCTCCATTCTACTCACCTAGCAGAGCTGATTAGACTTTGTCCGTGTTATTAAAAGCGTTGGTGACTAACTGTGCTGCTGGCAATAATTTAAATGACGTTATTTTCCCTAACGTTTACTGACACCAGCCATATTCAACGGGCGTTGACCGCTCGTAAATTCATCAGTTATTCAGTCGAGTGCTCTGAAATCCAAACAAATAGCCAGAGTGAATTTACAAAGCACCCTTTTTAACAATGTCCATTGAGAACGGACAACGAATATACCATTTAGCTCGATTTTTTAGCTAATTATCAACTTTGCAACTACTTACACCCTAACCTTAACCCCACGGACAAGGAAAACAAGTCATTTTGTGTGCCTGTGCCAAATTTCGTAATTTCAAATTTCGTAAAGTTATTTGTCTATTTCACGTTAATCTGTGGTTGTGTGACCACATTCACTCAGTCAGACCATGCTTAAAGAGTGACTACCCCTAAAAAGCAACTAATTCCTTTGAAAATGGCCTGTGGCATTGATATGAGTCAAACATGTATTCTATTGTCAAAATTGACTACAATGTGTAAATAGAATGTTTTTGGTCATAAAGTCAGAGTTTGGAACCTCAGTGCGTCACAACACGTAAATGAAGGTTTGGATTACAATTATGTCAACAAATCATGCCCCCTTTTGCCAAGCTCCACGTGCAAATCGCCCCTCTACCCACGTTGCTTCACTTCATTGAAATGGGCTCCATTGTTTCATCACCCCTAAAGCATTCAAAGGATCAAGGGCCCTATACGGATTGACCTTGCCTCCACAGCCAAAGTATTTATATGCGCGAACACGTTCGATTGGAGAACCATCAAATGAGTGAACATGTAGGTCATCTGAAACATTCTTACGAGAGTTTGAAAACAACATTTAGTTTTGCCTGTATTTAGCACAAGTTTTAAATCAGCAAGGGATTCCTGCATAGCTATACAATCTGACTGTAGTTTTGACAGCCTGATCAACAGTCGGGGCAACAGCATACATAGTAGAGATGAAACGGTATGAAAATTTCATATCACGACTATAGTGACCAAAATGATCATGGTTATCAGTATATTCGCGGTATTGTTAAAATGTGCTGAACATTTTCAAAAAGTACAGATACACACTTAAATAATTTCAAAAAGTTTTATATTGAAAACCAACAAACAACAAATTAAATTAGCAGCACTATGCACTTTTTGTGTGCATTAACATTAAAGATGGCACCATGTGGCTATGAGAGGTAAAAGTTTCCCTACTGCAGGTTTAAATGAACACAACCTTAAGTAAGCAAATCAAATAAACAAACAAATAAAATTCGCAGCACTCACTTTGTAGTGAGGCACGGCAACCTTCATCAGCCTCAGAGAGCCAGGCCTCTCAACAATTTGAAATGGCATCATGTCCTTTGCAATGTAATATGAAAAGGCTGCAGTGAGGTCTTGAGCATTTTTTGGTGTGAGTGCATAAATGCTGCCTTTTTTAAATGCTTGATCGAGTGTCTGTGTCACAACTGTAGATGAGGAGGGACCAGTAGCATCACTGGGTTTGCCTGCTGCACTCCCACTCTGTAAACAAGGGAATTGCAAATGTATTATTGTTGTTACATTATAAGTATTATTATTATTCACTCACACACAGTCTATCTTCTGTGTTGCATTTGAGTATATGCAATGACCCCATGAACAATTTACATAAATACAAATTAGTCTTAGGAAGACAGTGATAGTAATTGCAATGAACCCAACAATTGACATAAATACAGGAGTCTTGTATAGGAGTCTATAGTGTTTCTCCTTTTAACACCAAGTCGACGTCTGACAGATTTTAAATTAACAAAATATGTTGGTTGGGTGACTAAACTACATAACGTGTTATCTTGTGCAATGGGCGAATAGTCTACAGACACACAACGTATACAGCAGTAGAACAATGTGTAGTGTTTTTACAAGAGTATGTAACACGGAAAGCTTCCGTTTACATTATTGACAAGCTATTAGCAAATTAGACACACAATCCAATGACATTTTCCCCCATTCCGAAGTCCCCACATCATGCATTGAGCTAGAAGTTAACTTACCTTGCGTTCGCTATAAAGTAAAGTAGTGGTATTTTTTTTATTTTTTTTATTTAACCTTTAACAAGGCAAGTCCGTTAAGAACACATTCTTATTTACAATGACGGCCTAGGATCAGTGGGTTAACTGCCTTGTTCAGGGGCAGGAAGACAGACTTTTACCTTGTCAGCTCGTGGATTCAATCTAGAAACCTTTCGGTTACAGGTCCAACGCTCTAATCACAAGGCTACCTGCTGCCCCAAGGTGTTGCCCCCTTTTGCAGCGTTTTTGTTTGTTTGTTGTTGCATGTTCTGCAGACAGGGTGACCATCTTCGATTAAGTGTCCCTCAGCACTCTTGTAAAACCCAAAATACGACCACACTTCAGATTTGGTCCTGAAGCCTGAAATCTCCAGAGCAATGTCACTGCCTTCCGCCATGTTTTCACACAAAGAAAACCCACGTTGCATGCTGCACCTGCGTTAGACTGTTGCTAACTTTGGTTGATGCTGGACAGTATTTACCGTGAGTTTTTAAATCCGTGGTAATCAAAAATGGTTTTAATGATAATTCAAATTTGAAACGGTAATACTAATCGACGGAAATTTTATCGTGAAACCGGTAACCGTTTCATCCCTACATAATAGTATCATCCGCATATAGATGAGGTTTACAATTTTTAACAGATTGACCAATGGTGTTTATATATTGTAAATAGTGAAGAGAATAGGTCCCAAAATCGACCCCTGTGGCACACCTTTATGTACTTCAAGAAATTCAGATTTAACCCCATCAACCACGATGGACAGAGTTCTGTCACTAAGATAATCATGAACAGGCGTCAGAGCTCAGGCCTATCGAGGTCAACTTATTCAATAAAATAGCATGATCAACACTATCAAAAGCATTTGACAGGTCCACAAACAAAGCGGCACATTTAATTTTAGTGTCTAAAGTGTTGACAAGATCATTCAAAACGAAAGTGGTTGCTGTAATAGTGCTATGCCCAGGCCTAAACCCTGATTGGTTTACATTCAAAATACATTTCTCAGATAAAAAATAGCAAAGTTGTACATTTACCAAGAATTCAAGAATCTTCGCTAGACAAGAAAGCCTTGAAATGAGGCGATAATTATTAAGATCACTACTATCCCCGCCCTTATGGCGTGGCAGCACAAGAGCTGATTTACATACTTTTGGAATATTTCCTAATAACGATGTCAAATAAAAAAAATTGGGTTATTGAGCCAACAATGATGGGCGCTGCACACTTTAGTAGACCGGGATCCAATTGGTCGATCCCTGTGGATTTTTGGTTGGCTATTGCTAGCAAAGCACCCGGGACTTTTCCCCCCTGTAAATAGCCTAAAAGAAAAGCTTTGACTATCATTTATCTGATCATTCAGCAAGTTTCCTCAGTCAGCAACCAGCCTAATATCATTGTGCATACGCTTAGAAGTTCTTAAAAAGAGAGAGCCCGCTGAAATAAAATGGTGATTAAATGCATTAATGATAGTATATTTTTCCGTAATGAGGCCAGTGTCTGAATTAATTTGTTTTGGCAGAGAGGAGGAAGTAGAACCCTTCAGGGATTTGATAGTTTTCCAGAATTTAGCCGTGTTCCCATTACAATCCGAAAGAGCAGTTGCATAATAATCAGATTTTGCCTTTCTAATTTGTCTTACACAATGATTCTTCAGTTTCTTAAAAGCTTGCCAGTCCGGGGCTAAGGCTGTGTTCCTGGCCTTGACCCAAGCATCATCTCTTTTATGAATGACTTTTAATAATTCCAGACTGTACCAGGCATTCGATCTACCTTTAACCGGTACATTTTTTAAAGGGATCATGATTATCCACAATAGTATTGAAGACATCGGCAAAAAGGCTCAAAGCTAAGTCAGGTTCAGTGATAGCTGAAATGCAATCAAGGTCAATAAAACTAAAAAAGACTCTTCACTGAAGTTTTTTTTTTATTAAGTTCCTCTTTATGATAACATAAGGCTTAGATTTTTGTATTCTCAAATCTCTAACACAAACAACTGGGAAATGGTCACGAATGTCTTGGGCGAAGTACCAGTAGTAGCATATTTCTCTGGTGTATTTGTTAAGATAAGATCACTTAGAGTTGACTTTGAAGGGTCTTTAGGGTTGGGCCATGTAGGCTTAGTCACCAGTTGGTGACTAAGCCTACATGTTTAGACAGTGCTGAATTTGTAACTCGGGAGGTGCCGGGGAAAAATAAAAAGTGAGAGTGAGAGTGGGAGTGGGGAGCTCTGAGGTACTGGAATGCATGAGAAAAAAATCACCTTTATAAAAAAGCATTGCATGCATACCATCACATTTGCGTAGTGGCATAGAGAAGTACAGTAGAGGCACTTACAGAAGTTGCACACGTGAGATTTTTTTTTTTGTGGCCTAGTGTCAGGGAAATGTTGGGCCTTTTATGAACGCATTTCATGCAATTCTACATGACTGCCGAGTTTAAAACAACTGGGAATTAGGAGCTGGGAAATCTCTGACTTTAGTGTGTTCAAGACAGCTTTTTTTTTCAACTGGGAAGAATTTGTTTTGAACGGTCATCCAACTCGGAATTCGAAGCGGGGAACTCTGGCCTCTTTCTAGAGCTCCGACCTGAAGATCACTGACGTCATGATTCAACATTTTTGAATTCCCAGTTGTCTTGAAAGCACCATAATACAGCACAAATTATTGAAATGACAGGCTACTTTGACACTGACAAACTGAGAATCTGAGATCAATGTCAACGAGCTTGTCTTGAATCCATCAATAACCTAGGCCTAGGTGTGTGGAGACATATTGTATTCTACGATATGAGGAGGGAATTATAGTCCTAAAAATGCTTTCACTGACTCACCCAATGATGCACAGCTCACTTGTTGGTGAGGATGCCCTCGTGCCAAAATGAGCTCAAAATTAGCAAATGCCTAAAGCCTCTCTGCTTCTCTCTCTCGTTTTACTTTGTAAAACGATATTTGTAGGTTGATCAAATATTTTGGTAGCCTACAGCTTTCCAGCCTGTGCGTTCCTGCAATTAAACTATTTAAAATATTATTTTATAACAAAATGCAATTTACCACTTGGCTGTCTATTGTTTCACCCGGTCACAGGCCCTCCCAGTTAACATCACCTCATAAGATGAAGTACATTGTTTATAAGGATTCCCTGCTGCACTTGTTCGAGAGATGTCCAGTTTGCAGCCGAACATGCAACATAGAGAAGACCAGCAACGGGACCCCCAGCATCAGGCAAACATGCCCTTGCTGTGAGCATTCCTATAAATGGAACAGAGAGGACACTTGAATCAGGTTGGTGACATTTGACCAGATCAAAGGTCAAAACAGTTTTGAGTTTTGTCCCAATTCACCTTCATAACCTAGGCTGGTGGACCCAGCCTGATATCTGTGCTTACCATTCTATTTCACTTCACATATCATGATATCTGAAGTGAAATAGAAAGATGAATACACTGATCATGTTGGTTCCACCATGCTAACCATAACCACCATTAAAACGTAATCAGTGCTCTGTGTACGTTTGTGGGTGACCGACCAGTATCTTTGGGGCCAGGAGCTGATCTACGCTGCCATGGGAGGCTGGCAAAGACCCTACCTCCAGTCTCACCTTTTGCCTGCTCACCAATTGTCATTGATGGGGAGACCAGACTTAGGTAGGTTTAGTCTGACCTGTTGGGCGTGGTTCTGGCAGATGGTTGTGTCTTGGTGGTAGCAAGGACACACCCAAGAAACACTCACATCAAACCACACCCCCAAGCCAACTCACATTTGGCTTCTGTCATGGCCACCAGAATTTCTTGAGGAGCAAGCCAAAAAATGAGGCCACTACCTAGTAAAAATCGGACTTTTAAAAGTTAATATTTGATTCTACTCATATCCAAATCATTTTGTTAACTCGTCCTATACTCATATTCGTGGCCTAAGCATAAATAGTAGAAAAAGAACACTTTAAAAACCCCACCTTAAACTTAAATGCTTGCTATTTCCTCATAGAACATGATGTTATCTCCCTGAGGAGGATCAGCTGGCCAAACAGCGGTCTAGAGGAGGACGTGCTACCTGTCCCAGACCTGCTGTTTTCAACTCTCTAGAGACCGCAGGAGCGGCAGAGATACTCTTAATGATCGGCTATGAAAAGCCAACTGACATTTACTCCTGATTATTATTTGACCATGCGGGTCATTTATGAACATTTGAACATCTTGGCCATGTTCTGTTATAATCTCCACCCGGCACAGCCAGAAGAGGACTGGCCACCCCTCATAGCCTGGTTCCTCTCTAGGTTTCTTCCTAGGTTTTGGCCTTTCTAGGGAGTTTTTCCTAGCCACCGTGCTTCTACACCTGCATTGCTTGCTGTTTGGGGTTTTAGGCTGGGTTTCTGTACAGCACTTCGAGATATTATCTGATGTACGAAGGGCTATATAAAATAAACTTGATTTGATTGATTTGATGAGCTGGCCATTCAGTGGTCTACTTATATTTTCTATGACCAGTATACACTCTCACCACTCTGTTGTTGGTGTACGTCCACACCATTCTAACACAGATAAGCTGCTATTTAACATATCTCACTCATATTGTAAGTAATTATACGTCATATTTAATAGAAATCGGGAAACACTGGACAGTTAATTTAAGACTCCTCCCTGTTATTCATTGTAGGTTTAATAAAGCATATTCAAATTATATAAGAATCATTTCAAAGACTAATTAATCCTCCAAATTTAATAACAAGATTGAATCCCATAACAGTCAGCGACGAACGGCATGGAAGTGGCCCAAATCTTGGACAAGATGGCAGTTAAGCAGTAGGAAGACACGGAAGAGAACAGCAAACCCCACTGTGTAATTTAGGATGAGCAACTTCACAGCGGCGACATCACGCAGGCTATCGAGAAAGATCCAAAAATCCCTGTGTATTATTCCTCTCGCTCCCTTTCCGGGACAATAATGTCCTGCCATAGTTGTGTTCACATGTGGTCCTACAGAGAAAGGAGTATGGGAAAGCAGGGGAGGGCTATTCACAATATAAACGTCTCACCTTTCTCTGCATGTGACCGTTCAGGGGACTGAACAACATTATCATGGAAAAGAAAACGTTACCATGGAAATATTTTACCTTCTACAATACAAAGAACTGCCTAGCCATATCTCGAAGAAGGCGCCAAAAGGAACTTGTTGAATGCAATTAACTCTCATAACCATGAGAATGAGCAGAGCGACACTTACCTGAGTTGTATAGAGTACAATTGATTTCTAGGCCTTAAGGGTTTGACCTTAAGACAGGAACACTTCATTGACACACAAGTTCACACACTGAAGCAAGTGTGGCCCTGGATGCTGAAGCAAGTGTAGCCCTGAACATGTTCCCGCATATAAATACTTAGGCATTTGGAATGATATGGATTTGACAAAAAGAAGCTCAGATTTAAAGTTGTCTTTTTCTACAGAAAGAGATGGCTCTCTCTAAGCAATAGGATGCAGATTATTCAGTTAACCGTATCTGTTTTTGATTGTGGTGATATTATTTATCAAAGTGCATCTGCTACAACTCTTAAACCTTTGGATGCCATCTACCATAGTGCCCTTCGTTTTGTTACATGTGACAGTTTTGATACTCATCACTGCATCAAAAGGTTGGCTGGACTTCACTAAAGGCCCGTAGATCTCTACATTACTTCCTTTTTTGTTTACAAGGCCCTACTTCATACACTTACATCTTATCTAACTTTGCTGTTGAAGTATAAACATCTGAGTTGGCTAACCCGCTCACAGGCTTGGTTAACTCTTGAGGTTCCTAGGGTCTCCACCGAGCTAGGTAAATCTCCTTTTAGTTTTAATGTACCGTATTGCTAGAACAAAATTCAAAATACATTTCATCTTGATGTTCTGGTGGCATTCGGGCAATTTAAAGCATTGATTGGGGACTTATTTGTGGAGGAATGGAACTGTTTTTCTGGTTGATTTGTGATGTTTTATTTGTGTTTCCCATGACTGTTTTTTTTAAATGTGTATATATACAGTACCAGTCAAAAGTTTGGACACACCTACTCCTTCAAGCGTTTTTCTACATTGTAAACTATGAAATAACACATATGGAATCATGATCTGGTCTCCGTTGCATACAGGGGCAGTGTAATGATAATAAATTACCCTGTTATTGGTTCAAGCGGAGAGAATTTAATTTCCCCCAAATCTGTGGGTGTTTAACTCTGACAGAGGCAGGCAGGGGAGAGATGGGGAGAGGTAGAGAGAGATAGGGCGTGCGTGTGTGCATCACAGGAGGCCGGTGGTACCTTAATTGGGGAGGACCGGCTCATAGTAATGGCTGGAATGGAATGGTATCAAACACAGTTTCCATGTGTTCACGCAATTCCAGCCATTATTGTGAGCTGTCCTCCCCTCAGCAGCCTCATGTGGCGTGCATGCATGCATGCATGCACATCTGAATGTGTGAGAGCTTGTTCTTTTGCCACACATTCCACTGACAGCTCTATTATGAAGAGAAATGAGCAATATAATGGGAGTCTGTTCTCTAGTGAGAAGCCCCACGCCCTCTCCTAAATCAAATATGAAAAAGGAGAGCCGTAATCTTTGAGCCCCTCTATGTGATTACAACTGTATATTCAATGATGACTCTCAAAATACAGTCATGATTCAGCACCACTGTTAAAGAGTCAGAGACATTGAGGTGTGTTCAAATATGAATCTTTACTGGGTAGAGTTTTTCCTTATTTCAGTAGATGTACCTTTTTAAGTCATTACATTATTGTTGGTCCCTTAATTAATTGTAGGCCTACTGTTCTGATAAACACAACTTTTCATTACCTGCTCATACATCTTTACACTTAAATTAGTGGTTATTTTACACATGCTGTTTGCATATAAGAATGTTAGCGACAGCTGCACCGGGCGCAAATGATATATCTAATGTGCATTTTCAACACATCATCCATTCCATTATGCATTATTGGCTACATGTGAAATGTAAACAGAGATATTTGCAAAACATTGATGCGCTACCCCTGACAGAAATATTGTCCAGAAATGTCCTCATTGGACAGAAAGGCACACCTCCTCACAATCATGAGAAACATAATACATTGTATGTAAATTAATCATACAGCTAACATTCAAGCCAAAATATATAAATAATTGTACATTTAAATCAAATCTAGAAAAATGTACATATTTTTTCCCCAAATGCCATGCCCAAAAGCCACCACAATTCAAGAATGACCAATTTAGTGTGTTTTGTGTATTTACTGTAAATGCAAATTATATAAATGTCTCAAATTATGCAATTTCCATTTGATATCCTCAATTAACATTTCTTGATTTGCTGGTTTCTGTAATGAAGAAGAAAATGTTATTTCGTGTAGTAATACATGTTTTCCTCAGAACCCTAATAGAACAGCTTGTGACAAAAAAATGTAGAACATTTTTCAAACCTGTCATTCTAATGTATAATTGATGTCAATATCAAACTTTCCTCTAATTCTATTGGACATAGAGAGGGAACTTCCCTGCTGACCCTACAGCTACGTAAAACATAATTTCTGTACTAAGCTTTCTTCCTCTGAGAAATTGTCTCTCTGTGCCTTGTGTTGTATTAGAAACTTTTAATTTCCACAATATTGCGATCAAAATACTTTCCCCTCCCCATCTTAATCAGAGTAGTCTTTTCCATTGGCACTATCTCTTCCAACAGCCACCTGTGTTGCCCGTACACTAGAAACGTACTGTTGATCCTTTCCTATGTCTGGCACTGCCATCCCTTCTATGGTCTGTATCAAAAAGCACTAAACCTGTCTCAGAACTCTCACTCTTTATCTTCTCACACCACTGCTGGTCAGACTCAAAAGCAGTGAACCCCAAACCCATCTCCCCTGTGACTCTAAAGCAGTTTGATCTGAGAATTGGAGCTACCAGTAGTTACTCCATTCCCACCATTGCCTCCAATGTGACTCACCATTTGGGGGTTTGGAAAGTAAAACATCAATTTGTAGAAACATTTATCAAAATGCAAAATTTTTGCTGATATGCACTTTTTTGTGTTGGCGGGATTCTAATCATTCTAACGGTCGACTAATGAACAAAATACAAAAAAAGATTTTGAGTGAACTATCCCTTTAAGGATTGAGTAAGCATACAGAGCTCAAGCACGTTACTTCATCCCTAAAGTCAACCAAAGTTAGTGACTTTGCATGCATCATTCGCTGCAATCATATTGTAGGGGCTAACTGCTAAACTGCAAAATAGTTCCATCAAAAATAGATACCTCCATACAGGGCATTGTCTAATGATGTTCTGTATTATGTTTCATGTTTTGTGTGGACCCCAGGAAGAGTAGCTGCTGCTTATGCAACAGCTAATGGGGATCCTAATAAAATACCAGAATACATGCAGCCCGGATTGTAAAATCCAGTGGACTTTTCAGAAGGGGGCACTTCTCTGTTACTCGTTTGTCCAAATTTGTAAATCTCCGCTCCCAGAACCAAATCCAGTAGCTGGCCCGAGTGCACATGTGCTTTTGTTCTGGGTTCTGAGATTACTCTAAAGATAAATGGCCTGTATTATGCCATAGTATGTTCACATAGGTTGATTCCAAACAGAGGAGAACGAATGCTCCCTCTCATTGAAGCCACGGAAGATCAAGGCCGACCGCGGTACTGCAGGCATTGTTAGCAGAAAACAGGATTCTCGTTATATTGAATGTGTTAGCAATTTATGTTATTCTTCAATAACAAACTCCAAAGCAAATAAGGGGGAGGAAAATTGGTTTATTCAAAGAGGACAAATCATACCGGGAGGTAGATGGTAATTCTCCCCTGTCATCAGTGATGCTCTCCTGTGATGCTCTCCTGTGATGCTCTGCTGTGGTTCTCTCCCCAGAACAAAGGCACAGCATGTAGTTTTATGAACCAGCGTTAGCCTGTGGTTGACCAAATTACAATTTTTTCGGGAGTTTTGCCGTGTTCCGCTCTCTGAATTTGTTGACGATGGAGAGATTTACGCCACTTGGCAAGTGTGCTTGCTAAATCGAGAGGGAAAAAGGCTGTTCTAAATCCAAACAACGATTGTTCCCGACAAAGGACCCCTTGTACAACATTCTGATGAAAGATCATCAAAAGTAGGACCCATTTGATGATGCTATTTCATATATCTGTCGAACGTGTTGTACTAGTCGTTTGCGACCAGATTTTGGGTACTCTCTCGCTATACCTAAGCTGGATGTCGTAATGAAGTTATTTTTAGAATTCTAACACGGCGATTGCATTAAGAACTAGTGTATCTATCATTTCCTATACAACATGTATTTTTTAGTTATGTTTATGAATAGTTATTTGGTCAGAATATGTGTGTCAGAAAAAGTGTCAGAAAAATATCCGGATGTTGTGGGAAAAAGATGCTACGTTAGCACAATGTATAACCACTGATTTCAGCCCTAAATATGCACATTTTCGAACAAAACATAAGTGTATGTATAACCTGATGTTATAGGACTGTCATCTGATGAAGCTTATCAAGGTTAGTCAAAAATTATATATCTTGCTGGTTTATTCGCTATTGCTAACGTGCCTATTGCTATCGCTAATGTTCCTTGATGAAAGAATGCGGTAGTGTAGGCTATTGTAGTAAGCTAATATAATGCTATATTGTGTTTTCGCTGTAAAACACTTAAAAAATCGTAAATATTGGCTGGATTCACAAGATGTTTGTATTTAATTTGCTGTACACCATCGATTTTTCAGAAATGTTTTATGATGAGTATTTAGGTATTTGACGTTGGTGTCTGTATTTACTCTGGCTGCTTCGGTTCTATTTCTGATGGTAGCTGTGATTGTAGCTGCAATGTAAAACTGATTTATACCTCAAATATGCACATTTTTTGAACAAAACATAGATTTATTGTATAACATGTTATAAGACTGTCATCTGATGAAGTTGTTTCTTGGTTAGTTTGGTTGGTTCTTGGTTAGTTAGGTTGGCTTTGTGCATGCTACCTGTGCTGTGAAAAATGTCTGTCCTTTTTTGTATTTGGTGGTGAACTAACATAAATATATGTGGTGTTTTCGCTGTAAAACATTTCAAAAATCGGACATGTTGACTGGATTCACAAGATGTGTATCTTTCATTTGCTGTATTGGACTTATTAATGTGTGAAAGTTAAATATTTCAAAAAAATATATTTTGAATTTCGAGCTCTGCCTTTTCAGTGGAATGTGGGAGGAGTTCCGCTAGCGGAACGCCAGAGCCAGACAGGTTATAGAAAATAACTATTAACAGGTGTAATGATGATGTCCCTTACGATTCCTACCACATCCTGTATTAGGAGGAAACTCACAATTTTTTTTTTTATCTACAAGACAATAATATTCAATCGTCCTATTGGTAAGGTAATCATTCACCAAGTCCTTTAAAAGTGACCAGCTCTTCCACACTGGTATCAGTCCCACATAGATAGCTATTAGAAATTATGTTGTGACACTCTGCCAGTAGTGAGGAATTCTTCTTCCATTCCACTGGTTGCACTTCACCGGTGGTCTTGTATCGTTTCAGGTACAGTCAAGGGGTATTGCTGCAGCCTCAGACGATAGATTCTCATAACCTGTAACGAAGGAAACAAAAAAGTGAAAGTAACATGTCCTGCTTTCAAGAGAAATTGATATTTCAAATAGATTTCCCTGAGCAAGCATGTCCTGATTTTCAGGAACATGTTGGACATTTCACCTAGATATCCCTAATATGACGACTGTGGTATACAACATAGAACTTCGCCTACCCAGCCAGCAGGCTCAGAGACCAAATTTGGTATTTTATTAGGATCCCCATTGGTCCACATTAAACATGAAACATGACATAATACAGAACATCAGTAGACAAGAACAGAACGACATACATTTTAAATCAACTGAAACCTCTGGCCAATCAGATAAGGTGCCACCAACCTCCTGTGATGTTTTAAAACAATCTGAGCGGTAGATCCTGGCTTGCATTTTGACTCAGAAAAATGATCTTGACCTCTCAGTTTTGGACTGTTTCTTTCCGGAACCCATTTGCCAGGATCCGCTACCTCTCGTAACATGAAACATTATTTTCAATGTTTGCAATGTAAAAATGATAATAAAAGCAATCAGAATTCATTCAAGTTGACTCCTCTGTAAATCTCCTGGCTGTCCCCTAAAAAATGTAATGTGAAAACAATGCCTGATATTCAAAAGAATTGACTTGTGTTGGGCTGGCCCGGGTTTATGGTTTGCGCAACATTGTAGCCTGTATAGACCAATGCATGGCCATTGCTGTGATGAGAGAGAGAGAATGGCCTGTGTCTCTCTCAGAACTAGAATGAAATTCACCTTCTATGATATCTCCCTCTCTCCCTGCTCTGATAGACATGAGCATGCAACTCATCTCTCCAGCGGTGCACTTAATAATGTATTTCCGTATAGCCGCGGGAAGGGTGCTGGACGAGCCGCAGTACCCCTAATAAATTGAAATACTGTAAATTTGCTACAATTATAGAATTACTGCTGTCAGCCAAAACAAGCCTTTTGCGATTTTTCAAATACAATCGCAGGAAAACACAGATCATGCTAAAAAGAGAAGACTAAGCTCTTTTGTAGGCTACCAAGTTATCAACTTCAAAATATACCTATTGAGCGAACAGCATTGTTTTACAAAGTACAACGAGAGAGAGAAGCTTTTGGCATGAGCACATCGGCCATCGCCGGTGAGTGAGCTGCACATCATTGGGTGAGTCAGTGAAATTGAAAAGTTTTTTTAGAACTATAATTTCTTCCTCATATTGTACAATATGTGTGCGTCTCCACACACCTAGGCCTAGGCTATTGATGGATTCAAGACAAAGTCGTTTTTGTTGATCTCAGATTCTCAGTTTGTCAGTGTCAAAGTATAGCCTGTCATTTCGAGATTTGTGAGGTATTAAAAAGATTCAGTCATCTAAAATTATGTAGAATTACATGAAATGCGTTTATAAAGGCACATTTATTTTCCCGGACCCTAGGCTACTAAAATTGTTCCCCACGTGTGCAACTTCTGCAAGCGCCTCTCTCTACTCTATTGCTCTATGCTAGTACACAAAAGTGATTATAACGCATGCAATGCTTTATTATAAAAGTGGTTTTTCTTTCATGCGTTCAGGTACCTCAGAGCCCCCCAGGTCACCCTCCAGTCAGGTTCACTTTTTGTTCCCGGAACCTCCCAGTTTATAAATGAAGCACTGATCTTGACACTGATTTAGTTGCTAATGCGAGGTCAGTACAGGTGAATCAAAGCTGGGACTGAAAAACAGCTTCTATCTCAAGGCCATCAGACTGTAAATAACCATCACTAGCAGCTTAGAGGCTGCTGCCCTATATACATAGACTTCAAATCACTGACCACTTTAATAATTGGAACACTAGTCACTTTAATAATGTTTACATATTTTGCACTACTCATCTCACATGTACACTACCGTTCAAAAGTTTGGGGTCACTTAGAAATGTCCTTGTTTTTGAAAGAAAAGCACATTTTTTGTCCATTAAAATATCAAATTGATCAGAAATACAGTGTAGACATTGTTAATGTTGTAAATGACTATTGTAGCTGGAAACGGCAGATTTTTAATGGAATATCTACATAGGCATACAGAGACCCATTATCAGCAACCATCACTCCTGTTTTCCAATGGCACGTTGTGTTAGCTAATCCAAGTTGATCATTTTAAAAGGCTAATTGATCACTAGAAAACCCTTTTGCAATTATGCTAGCACAGCTAAAAACTATTGTCTGATTAAAGAAGAAATAAAACTGGACTTCTTTAGACTAGTTGAGTATCTGGAGCATCAACATTTGTGGGTTCGATTACAGGCTCAAACTGGCTAGAAACAAAGGACTTTCTTCTGAAACTCGTCAGTCTATTCTTGTTCTGAGAAATGGCTATTCCATGCGAGAAATTGCCAAGAAACTGAAGATCTCGTACAAGGCTGTGTACTACTCCCTTCACAGAACAGCGCAAACTGGCTCTAACCAGAATAGAAAGAGGAGTGGGAGGCCCCGGTGCACAACTGAGCAAGAGGACAACTACATTAGAGTGTCTAGTTTGAGAAACAGACGCCTCACAAGTCCTCAACTGGCAGCTTCATTAAATAGTACCCACAAAACACCTGTCTCAACGTCAACAGTGAAGCGGTGACTCCGGGATGCTGGCCTTCTAGGCAGAGTTGCAAAGAAAAAGCCATATCTCAGTGTCGTGTCTTTGGCATCATTAAACTGAAGATTAGACTTTATCAAAAATTCTCTGTAATTATTATTACGTGATTAAACTACTTAATCATGTAACTGTAATTAACTAGGAAGTCGGGGCACCAAGGAAAATATTCAGATTACAAAGTTATAATTTTCCTAATATAACTTTCAGATATTTTAATATCTGATCACTTAGTCTTCTGATTAATTAATTATTCTTTACCTGACGTTAGTCTCATTCCAAACGTCGTAAATTGTTGGTTATCTGCACGAACCCAGTCTTCACTATGAGTCATCCATATATCAATTGTCTTAAAATAATTTATTTACTAAGTACTCACAGAAATGCATAACACAAACAAACAAAGTAGATATGGTTACAAAGAAATTATAGGGGAATGTGCACTAGTGGGCTAAACCGGCATGGCGGCTTGTTAGACAGAGGGACTGATAAGGGTGCAAAACATAAGAGGCACTATGAAGTTGATAATTATAACAATTGAAATGCTAATCATTTGCACATGAACGCTCACTCATTCGGGAATAATTGCAATCAATATACACTTCTCAAAAAAATAAAGGGAAAACTTAAACAACACAATGTAACTCCAAGTCAATCACACTTCTGTGAAATCAAACTGTCCACTTAGGAAGCAATACTGATTGACAATACATTTCACATGCTGTTGTGCAAATGGAATAGACAAAAGGTGGAAATTATAGGAAATTAGCAAGACACCCCCAATAAAGGAGTGGTTCTGCAGGTGGTGACCACAGACCACTTCTCAATTCCTATGCTTCCTGGCTGATGTTTTGGTCACTTTTGAATGCTGGCGGTGCTTTCACTCTAGTGGTAGCATGAGACGGAGTCTACAACCCACACAAGTGGCTCAGGTAGTGCAGCTCATCCAGGATGGCACATCAATGCGAGCTGTGGCAAGAAGGTTTGCTGTGTCTGTCAGCGTAGTGTCCAGAGCATGGAGGTGCTACCAGGAAACAGGCCAGTACATCAGGAGACGTGGAGGAAGCCGTAGGAGGGCGACAACCCAGCAGCAGGACCGCTACCTCCGCCTTTGTGCAAGGAGGAGCACTGCCAGAGCCCTGCAAAATGACCTCCAGCAGGCCACAAATGTGCACATGTCTGCTCAAACGGTCAGAAACAGACTCCATGAGGGTGATATGAGGGCCCGGCGTCCACAGGTGGGGGTTGTGCTTACAGCCCAACACCGTGCAGGACGTTTGGCATTTGCCAGAGAACACCAAGATTGGCAAATTCGCCACTGGCGCCCTGTGCTCTTTACAGATGAAAGCAGGTTCACACTGAGCACATGAGCACATGTGACAGACGTGACAGAGTCTGGAGACGTCGTGGAGAACGTTCTGCTGCCTGCAACGTCCTCCAGCATGACCGGTTTGGCGGTGGGTCAGTCATGGTGTGGGGTGGCATTTCTTTGTGGGGCCGCACAGCCCTCCATGTGCTCGCCAGAGGTAGCCTGACTGCCATTAGGTACCGAGATGAGATCCTCAGACCCCTTGTGAGACCATATGCTGACACATGCACATTTGTGGCCTGTAGACTCCATCTCATGCTACCACTAGAGTGAAAGCTCCGCCAGCATTCAAAAGTGACCAAAACATCAGCCAGGAAGCATAGGAACTGAGAAGTGGTCTGTGGTCACCATCTGCAGAACCACTCTTTTATTGGGGGTGTCTTGCTAATTGCTTATAATTTCCACCTTATGTCTATTCCATTTGCACAACAGCATGTGAAATTTATTGTCAATCAGTGTTGCTTCCTAAGTGGACAGTTTGATTTAACAGAAGTGTGATTGACTTGGAGTTACATTGTGTTGTTTAAGTGTTCCCTTTATTTTTTTGAGCAGTGTATATATTTACACTCAGTGTCTCGTCGGGATCTCTGTTGAAAAGTTCATTTCTGTTGGAGAGTTTGTCCGCCCTCTCTCTCTCTCTCTCTCTCTCTCTCTCTCTCTCTCTCTCTCTCTCTCTCTCTCTCTCTCTCTCTCTCTCTCTCTCTCTCTCTCTCTCTCTCTGTCGTGGTTAGAATGGATAGTTCAGAGTGACATTCATTCATGTTCTTATGGAATAGATGTTTCGGCGGTTGTTGGTCTTCGCGTTCAATGATACCGAATTCCTCGCTCCAGACTAATAAATAATATCAAAGACTCGTTCTTATTCTGTCGATATCGATAGTCTAAGATTTTAACCACATGGGATGGTTAAACGATTCAGCAATCTATTTAATTAGGCGGGCTATCCCAACGTCGGTACACTTATGACAACATCCAGCTCTATTGCAGGGCGCGAAATTCAAAATCGATTTTTTTTTAAATATTTAACTTTCACACATTAACAAGTCCAATACAGGATTTGAAAGATAAACATCTTGTCAATCCAGCCAACATGTCCGATTTTTTAAATGTTTTACAGAGAAAACACCACATATATTTATGTTAGCTCACCACCAAATAAAAAAGAGGACAGACATTTTTCACAGCACAAGTAGGATGCAAATAGCATGCACAAGCCAACCTAACTAACCTAGAACCAACCTAAATAACCTAGAAAAAACTACCTCAGATGACAGTCCTATAACATGTTACACAATAAATCTATGTTTTGTTCAAAAAATGTGCATATTTTAGCTATAAATCAGTTTTACATTACTGCTACCATCATAGCTAGTCAGAAATCGCACGGGAGTAGCCAGAGTAAATACAGACACCAACGTCAACTACCTAATTACTCATCATAAAACATTTCAGAAAAATATATGGTGTATAGCAAAATGAAAGACAAAGATCTTGTGAATACAGACAATATTTCTGATTTTTTAAGTGTTTTACAGCGAAAACACAATATATCGTTATATTAGCTTACTGCAATGGCTAACACACAACAACATTGATTCCAAGTAATCGGTAGCGATAGCACAGCTCGACAGATATATTAAATAGCATCCCAAATTGGGTCCTTATCTTTGTTGATCTTCCATCAGAATGTTGTAAAGGGGTCCATTGTCCAGTACCGTCTTTGTTTGGGATCCAGAACAAACTATTTCCCTCTTGAATTAGCAAGCACACTGGCCGTGCGGCACTAACCTCTCCTTCTTCAAACAATTCTTCCAAAGCATCACGTCTAAAGTCCCGAATAAATTTCAATAATATAATTAAACTATATTGAAAAAACATACATTAGGATGATATTGTGACATGTATCAAGTCAAATCGAAGCCGGAGACTATATTCACGTATAACGACAGTTTTCCAGGAGGCAATACAAAGTCCAACTTCGCGCCTGGGAGAAAAAAAATTATGGCGGTCCTCTCACTCCAAGAGGCTGTATTCAATCCCTGAACGAGATATTAAAGTCCTTTCTGCTCTCACTTCCGCATGACCCCCAGGGGAAGGCATATGACGTGTTTCTATGGTCCCAAGTGACATGCCCTTTTATAGACAAGCTCTTGAAAAGAGACCTCGCATTTGGAAATCTCACTTCCGGATAGGAAATGGGCTGCAGAAAAAGTTCTGGTTCACTTAGAGAAATAATTCAAACGGTTTAAGAAACTAGAGAGTGTTTTCTATCCAATAGAAATGATAATATGCATATTGTACGAGCAAGAATTTAGTAGGAGGCCGTTTGAAATGGCCACCTATTTTCAGGTTACTCAGTGCTGCCCCTTGCAGCCATAAGAAGTTAAATCTTATTTCCCTCTATGATAGAGGTACTGGTCTCGTCTCAACCCTTAGCCCCCTCGTAATTGTGGCAAGCCCGGTCTGCTGATAGAAAACCCAGGTGGGGGTTTTATTCGGAACATAGAAAAGGGCTGTCTCATGATGCCAGGTCCTGTCTGTGCCCCTGGGGGCGTGCCAATGACTTAGTGAAACATTAAACAGAAATACATTTCTCTCACATCATTACATAGCATCACATCATTTCACAAATACTATCATCTTTACTCATTCATTTTATACAACAATTAGATGTAAGCCTCATAACTGAGGCTATTGTATAAACAGTGTTATGGTAATGTGGCCGTATTGTCTCTCATGAATTTCACAAAATTGTACCAAACGGACCAGTTCGTAGCTGGATTCTTCACTGATCTTTTATACATTCTCCAGAACATAAATATTGTTTGGACCTCCAGTTCTGTGAGGTGGAAGAAATTCCTTTGTTCTCTCTATGAAAACTCACGCTCTCTATACTGTCTGGCCTTGAGGCAGGATTCTCCTCCAGGAATTTACGACCTGAGGTCGCACCAGCCTGAGTGTAGGAGAGACAGAGAGAGGGGGATTGTGCAGAGGTACGGGGAATAGTGCTCACTGTACCCAAAGAGGGCAACGTCATGACATCAGACTGGCTAATAAAAATAATTAGATTAAGATGGGCAAAAGAACACAGACACTGGACAGAGGAACTCTGCCTACAAGGCCAGAAAAAATGACATATGCATACATAAAAAAATGACTATACATACATGTTAGAGGTCATTTGAATACTTACTTTGATAGCAGTGCGAATATGATATATGGCTAGGACATCCCATGTCCTTGTAAGATGGGAGCATTGAAGATGTTACACTCAATGACAGCCAATCATAAAGGATACAGCGAACTTGCAAAATGAAAGTGCATAGCACCATGCATTAAGTGTGTATTACTAACTAGCTGTTTATTATGTTTTTCATGGGATACAGCGAACTGGCAAAATTGTACTGCATAGCACCATGCATTGCATATTTCTTACTAGTTGTTTATTATGTTTTTCAATTGTTGAACATCTATGAAAATGGTCCCCAGTGTGCCAAGTGGGGACATTCATTTAGTGAAAATGGGAGCAAGTAGTCACAGTGAAATTATTTAAAAAACTCTAACTATCTTGATCTGCATAATTATTTATTCAATGCAAAATAAACAAATCTGTCCTTAATGTTGTTCTATCTTAGTGTGAGAGACTTTACTGTGCTATTATAGATTATCCAAGTTAATAGAGTTTGAAATTCAATCTCCCGTCTTACCCTCTGGCCTATGTTCCTTGGCCTTGGTTTGAAGGAAATACAAATCCTGTACACACTGCAGCTGTGGCTGAATTGACTCAGAATGACCCAATAACAAGATTGCCTCCGCATTTAATTGAGCCCCTTACATATCTCTGTCTGGTTTATAAAACCACATTTATATAAATCTGGGGGAAATTTAATTTTCTTTCATAATACCCCCCTGAGGGAGCAAGGCGAAGAAATTAGAAGAAGGAGAGAGACACAAAGTCTGACTATGCTAGCATTAAGAAGCCACAGGGAGTGATAGAATTAAAAGGAAGCTTTCTAGAAATGTAACTAGAGACCAAGTTCATTATTAATGTCTCAATCAGCTGCATCTGTTAAAGGCTTTATTCCGCAGCTCATATTATCATGTCTGCCACACTGTCTGTGGCTGGACAGTGGACACAGTTTGTAATAATTTCACTGGCTAGGAAAGGAGGCAACCAAACGCAGTGGAAGGAAGTAATCAGTATACATTTGCTTACAAAAGGCATCCATGCTCTGTGGGTGGGTATGATTTTCAGAGCAATACAAAACAATATACAATGTATCTCTCGACATAATTTTCTACAGTGAGGTAATAATGATTTTGCATTTATTTGGAAAGAGAGGATTGATTGACATGCATTTAGAAAATCCTATTCACCACAACTTTTTCCTTAACGTTTTTATAAGGTGTATCATCTTGTTGAACTGTTTGGTGTGCGTGCATGTAGGGCGACCCAGCCCCTGAAGTGACTTTTCTTATCAACTGTATGCAAAAATATCCTCTGTGTCGTCTTAGGAATGTCTCGTTATCTTGCCAAACCCCATTGTCACATCTCTGAGAAGCAGAGGTTCTGTAGTGATTACAACATGTAGGTTTGTTATCTGATTGGAGGTTAACTTTACAGTAACGCTATCGGTCAACAACTCCGAATTTGAATCCAAAAAACTCAGATGTTAATAAAAGGGTCTTAGATTAATTGTTATTTCTCTTATGTTCCTGACTTGCAGTGGTGAGATACCTACAGTCTTTCATTCTTCATCATGACAACATGGCATAAGCCATATTTTCTTTGTTTCTTTCTCTCTTTCTGACCATGCTTAGAATAATGTCTTGTAATGCTTGTTAATTCTTTGTAACTTAAGCTTTATGAATTGTATGTGAATCCATTCATTTTACAAAGTAATTAAATACACTTGTATTTAGAATTACATCCTCAGACATTGCTTCATTGCCTATTACTGTCATTCAACTATAGTGCTCTTGCATATTGTTGCTATTTATCTTATGGAGTCGGATAATTAATTTAATAGGCTAATTGCTTATTACTAGTCACATGTGACGTGTATATACAGTCCATAAGGAAAGTTTTCAGACGCCTTAACTTTTTCCACATTTTCCATACATTACAGACTTATTCAAAGATGTAATCAATTGCTTTTCCCCCCATCATTCTACCCATAATGCCTAAGAATGACAAAGCAAAAATAGGTTTTTAGAATTTTTTGCAGAATTATTAAAAATAAAACACAGAAATACCTTATTTACATAAGTATTCAAACCCTTTGCTGTGAGATTCGGGAATTGAGCTCAGGTGCATCCTGTTTCCATTGATCATCATTGTAGTCCATCTGTGGTAAATTCAATTAATTGGACATGATATTTAAAAGACACACGCCTATCTATGTAAGGTCCCAGTTGACAGTGCATGTCAGAGCAAAAACCAAGCCATGAGGTCGAAGGAATTGTCTGTAGAGCTCCGAGACAGGATTGTGTCGAGGCACAGATCTTGGGAAGGGTACCAAAAATGTCTGCAGTATGGAAGGTCCCCAAGAACACAGTAGCCTCCATCATTCTTAAATGGAAGAAGTTTGGAACCACCAAGACTCTTCTTAGGGCTGGCTGCCCGGCCAAACTGAGCAATCGGGGGAGAAGGGCCTTGGTCAGGGAGATGACCAAGAACCAGATGGTCACTCTGACAGTGCTCCAGAGTTCCTCTGTGGAGATGGGAGAACCTTCCAGAAGGACAACCATCTCTGCAGCACTCCACAAATCAGGCCTTTAGGGTAGAGTGGCCAGACGGAAGCCACTCCTCAGTAAAACTCAAATGAGAGCCCCCTTGGAGTCTAAGACAATGATAAACAAGATTCCCTGGTCTGATGAAACCAAGATTGAACTCTGGCCTGAATGCCAAGTGTCACAT
The DNA here is from genome assembly GCF_029448725.1 of Salvelinus fontinalis. Lineage (NCBI taxonomy): Eukaryota > Metazoa > Chordata > Actinopteri > Salmoniformes > Salmonidae > Salvelinus > Salvelinus fontinalis. The sequence continues at coordinate 17,230,654 of NC_074667.1, forward strand.
CTGGAGGAAACCTGGTACCTGTGGGGATGTTCTTCAGTGGCAGTGACTGGGAGACTAGTCAGCATCGAGGGAAAGATGAAGAGAGCAAAGTACAGAGAGATCCTTGATGAAAACATGCTCCAGAGCGCTCAGGACCTCAGACTGGGGTGAAGGTTCACCTTCCAACACGACAACGACCTTAAGCACACAGCCAAGACAACGCAGGAGTGGCTTCGGGACAAGTATCTGAAGGTCCTTGAGTGGCCCAGCCAGAGCCCGGACTTGAACCCGATCGAACATCTCTGGAGAGACCTGAAAATGGCTGTGCAGTGACGCTCCCAATCCAACCTGACAGAGTTTGAGAGGATCTGCAGAGAGGAATGGGAGAAACTCCCCAAATACAGGTGTGCCAATCGCTGCTAAAGGTGCTTCAACAAAGGACTGACTACAGGGTCTGAATACTTATGTAAATGTAATATTTAATTTATTTTTAATACATTTGCAAAAATGTATAAAATGTGTTTTGTTCATTATGGGGTATTTTGTAACATAACAAAATGTCAAAAAAGTAAACGAGGTCTGAATATTTTCCAAATACACTGAACAAAATTATCAACGCAACATGCAACAATTTAAGAGTTTACTAAGTTACAGTTGATAGACAGTACCAGTCAAAAGTTTGGACACATACTCATTCAAGGGTTTTTCTTTATTTTACTATTTTCTACATTGTAGAATAATAGTGAAGACATCAAAACTACAAAATAACAGATTTGGAATCCTGTAGTAACCAAAAGTGTTAAACAAATCAAAATATATTTTCTGTTCTGTACTGTAGGTTTGACCATGTGCTCTTTTTAAAGGATGGGCCCATATTACTTAAAGGACCTAGGATCCATGTGTACAGGGATCGTCAGCCAGTCACTGGGCTGACAACCCAACTTGGGATGGGGGGAGGTTTTAGTGGTTGGAATATTGGAGGACAATTAGAGGTTTGCTTAGTCGCAGCTAGTGTACAGTATTCTTAACAGGGATCAGGCCTATAGGGAGGAGGTCAGAGACCTGGCCGGGTGGTGCCAGAATAACAACCTATCCCTCAACGTAACCAAAACTAAGGAGATGATTGTGGACTACAGGAAAAGGAGGACCGAGCACGCCCCCATTCTCATCGACAGGGCTGTAGTGGAGCAGTTTGAGAGCTTCAAGTTTGGTGTCCACATCAACAACAAACTAGAATGGTCCAAACACACCAAGACAGTAATGACGAGGGCACGACAAAGCCTATTCCCCCTCAGGAAACTAAAAAGATTTGGCATGGGTCCTGAGATCCTCAAAAGGTTCTACACCTGCAACATCAAGAGCATCCTGACTGGTTGCATCACTGCCTGGTACGGCAATTGCTCGGCCTCTGACCGCAAGGCACTACAGAGTAGTGGGGCTAAGCTGCCTGCCATCCAGGACCTCTACACCAGGCGGTGTCAGAGGAAGGACCCCAGCCACCCCAGTCATAGACTGTTGTCTCGATGAGAATGGGTGCGTGCTCAGTCCTCCTTTTCTTGTAGTCCACAATCATCTCCTTTGTATTGATCACGTTGAGGGAGAGGTTGTTGTCCTGGTACCACATGACCATGTCTCTGACCTCCTCCCTATAGGCTGTCTCATCGTTGTTTGTGACCAGGCCTACCACTGTTGTGTCATGATGATAGTGTTGGAGTCGTGCCTGGCCATGCAGTCATGAGTGAACAGGGAGTACAGGAGGGGACTGAGCACGCACCCCTGAGAGGCCCCCGTGTTGAGGATCAGTGTGGCAGATGTGTTGTGACCTACGTGGGCGGCCCGTCAGGAAGTCCAGGATCTAGTTGCAGAGGGAGGTGTTTAGTCCCAGGGTCCTTAGCTTAGTGATGAGCTTTGAGGGCACTATGGTGTTGAACGCTGAGCTGTAGTCAATGAATAGCATTCTCGCATAGGTGTTCCTTTTGTCCAGTTGGAAAAGGGCAGTGTGGAGTGCAATAGAGATTGCATCATTGGTGGATCTGTCGGTATAGAGATTGCATCATCGGTGGGTCTGCAAATTGGAGTGGGTCTAGGGTTTCTGGGATAATGGTGTTGATGTGAGCCATGACCAGCCTTTTAAAGCCCTTCATGGCTACAGACGTGAGTGCTACGGGTCAGTAGTCATTTAGGCAGGTTACCTTAGTGTTCTTGGGCACAAGGACTATGGTGATCTGCTTGGAACATGTTGGTATTAGACTCTCAGCTAGGGACAGGTTGAAAATGTCAGTGAAGACACTTGCCAATTGGTCAACGCTTGCTCGGAGAGCACGTCCTGGTAATCCGTCTGGCCCTGTGGCCTTGTGAATGTTGACCTGTTTAAAGGTCTTACTCACATTGGCTACGGAGAGCGTGATCGCACAGTCGTCCGGAATAGCTGATGCTCTTATGCAAGCTTCAGTGTTATTTGCCTTGAAGCGAGCATAGAAGTAATTTAGGTCGTCTGGTAGGCTCGAGTCACTGGGAAGCTCGTGTTTCCCTTTGTAGTCTGTTATAGTTTGCAAGCCCTGCCACATCCGACGAGCGTCGGAGCCGGTGTAGGACGATTCAGTCTTAGTCCTGTATTGATGCTTTTCCTGTTTGATGGGTCGTCGGAAGGCATAGCGGAATTTCTTATAAGCTTCCGGGTTAGAGTCCCGCTCCTTAAAAGTGGCAGCTCTTCCCTTTAGCTCAGTTCGAATGTTGCCTGTAATCCATGGCTTCTGGTTGGGGTATGTACGGTTGGGGTATGTACGTACGGTCACCTTATTGATGAAGCCAGTGACTGATGTGGTGTACTCCTCAATGCCATCGGAAGAATCCCAGAACATATTCTAGTCTGTGCTAGCAAAACAGTCCTGAAGCTTAGCATCTGCTTCATCTGATCACTTTTTTATTGACCGAGTCACTGGTGCTTCCTGCTTTAGTTTTTGCTTGTAAGGAGGATCTAGAGTTTTTTTCCCCCTCTGGTTGCACATTTAACATGCTGGTAGAAATTAGGTCAAACGTATTTGAGTTTCCCTGCATTAAAGTCCCCGGCAACTAGGAGCGCCATCTCTGGATGAGCGTTTTCCTGTTTGCTTATGGCCGTATACAGCTCATTGAGTGCGGTCTTAGTGCCAGCATCAGTTTGTGGTGTTATATAGACAGCTATGAAAAATACAGATGAAAACTCTCTTGGTAAATAGTGTGGTCTACAGATTATCATGAGATACTCTACCTCAGGCAAGCAAAATCTTGAGACTTCCTTAGATTTCGTGTACCAGCTGCTGTTTACAAATGTACATAGACCGTCAGCCCTTGTCTTACCAGAGGCCGCTGTTCTATCCTGACTAAAAACCTTAAAACCCGACAACTGTATGTTATTCATGTCGTCGTTCAGCCACAACTCAGTGAAACAAAAGATATTACAGTTTTTAATGCCCCGTTTATAGGATACGTGATCGTAGTTTGTCTATTTTACTATCAATTGATTGTACGTTGAACCTGTTTTAACCACTCCTATAAAATAGGTTGACTATCAGATACTCAGCAAGAATGTCTGATTTCACTATTCCTGAAACAGGTCCCAGGTGGTCAATATAAAGATCCAAACTGGAGTCCCCTTACACTTCAGTGTTGTGTTGCCAAAATCCTAGCAAAGTGAATAGCATATAGAATAAAAAATGTATTGTCGGATATCATTCATCCTAATCAGAGAGGTTTTTTACATGGACGATAATATAAGTCAAATACTGGAAACAATAGAACACTATAAACAATCTGGGTAAACTAGGCCTGGTATTCATTGCTGACTTTGAAAATGAGAATTTCTTATACAATGGGTTAAAGTTATGTACAGTAACCCCAGCTGTAAAATAGTAAATAATGTATACTTCTCAGAAAGTATTAAATTGTCAAGAGGAGTAAAACAAGGTTGTTCACTATCGCCATATCTATTTATTATAGTCATCGACATTTTTGCAATTCAAATCAGATCCAACAATATTATCAAGGGGTTAGAAATCCAGGGATTAAAATCAAAGGTGTCATTGTACACTGACGATTCAGGTTTTCTTTTACATCCGCAATTTGGATCCCTGCACAGACTCAGAGAGGATCTATATAATTTTTCTAACCTCTCTGGATTAAAACCGGATTATGATAAATGCACCATATTACATCGCTAAAAAATAAAAAGTTTACATTACCGTGTAATTTACCAATAAAACGGTCTGATGGAGAAGTGGACATACTCGGTATTCATATCCCGAAAGAAAGACATGATCTCACTATAATACATTTGAATAGAAGTTAGACAAATTAGATATGATTTTGATACCATGGAAAGTACAACACCAGTCTATTTGTCACGCCCTGACCTTAGAGAGCTTTTTATGTCTCTATTTTGGGTTTGGTCAGGGTGGGCATTCTATGTTCTATTTTCTATCTGTTTGTATTTCTTTGTTTTGGCCTGGTATTCTCAATCAGGGACAGCTGTCTATCGTTGTCTCTGATTGGGAACCATACTTAGGTAGCCCTTTTCCCTCCTTTCTGTGTGGGAAGTTAACTTTGTTTGTGCCACATAGCCCTTAAGCTTCACGGTTGTTTTGTATTGTTTATTGTTTTTGTTGGCGTCACCTAAATAAAAGGAATATGTACGCTCACAACGCTGTGCTTTGGTCCTCTTCATTCGACGGCCGTGACACTATTTGTTGAAAGATCACTCTGATTAATTCTTTAGTCATATCCCAGTTTACCTATTTACTTATGGCTCTGCCTACACCTAACGACTTTTTCTCTTAAATTATATGAGCAAAGAAATATTCCTCTTTATTTCGAACAGCAAGCCAGACAAAATTAAACAAGCCTATTTATATAATGAATATGAATTTGGAGAGCAGAAATTATTAAATAGTAATTCATTGGACCTCTCACTAAAAGCTTTAGTCATACTATACTTAAATCCGAACTGGTTCTCTAGCATATTAGTAAGATTGGCTCACCCCGTGTTCAAGAATGGCCTTTTTCCCTTCATTCAGACTACAACCTCTCACTTTTTGTTATTTGAAAATTAAATAATCTCCAAAATATTGCTATTTTTAAAACAAACAATAGAAAGCTTGTTGCAATTTCAGTTTAATATACCAGAGAAGTCAGAAGAAATATTATAACAAATATTATGGTTAAACTAAAATATACAAATGTATTATTTTTATTTATTTTTATTTTGTATTTTTTTATGGTATAATATTTGTAAATTATATTATCAATAGGACTGGTGTCACAAATGCAGGTTAACAAATATTGATGGAAATTTCTTCTCTATCCAAAATTACAACCAACTGATTGCAGCATTACCGCAAAAATGGAGGAGGCAAGTAGAAAGGAGAAAAGGTAAGGAACTTGTCTGTCGGCCCTGCATTAACCCTTTCACACGTACCATCACAGGGGTGTGATCGTTCTACAGTGGTCCCTGAAGCGTACGATCACACCCGTGTGATTAGAACACTCATTTAGAACGCTCGTTTAGAACGGCCAGTTTCGAATGACGCAACAATCAGCGTTTGAGTTGGCCACACTTTTTTCAGAAACTATTTACACAAACACAGTCCTTACAAAGTTATGTCCAGAATGTGAGCAGTTTATTTTGGGATGCAATGTTCAGATATTCACAGAAGTATATATAGCATAACACAATCATCCTAACCGGAAAAATGTAGGCTACATTTGTCCTAGTGCTAACTGAGGAAAGATTGACCCAACACACACAGTCATATTTTCTAACTCTCGGCTGACAAAAGACAATATGAATTAGCTAATAGCAATTACTATGTATAATTAATCACATCACGGGTGAGCTCACCATTGATCGAAATAATTAGGTAAAGCACTTTTAAGAAATCGAAAGTAATCCGACGATTAGTTTCAGCGCGCACCCATGCATTTTTTCCTCACAGAAACCGAAGACAATAAGAGAAGAGGAGATGAGTTTGGTCTGTTTATAGTATGCATGTTGAAGGGGTGTGTCATCTACCATCGTTCACATCCCACCATTCATTTCCGGAAGTCCTCAAAAAATGAGTGAACTCTTACTCACCTAATTTTGTTATAACATCTTTGGTCAAACAGACGATTACGTGAACCCAGAATGCATTGAATGTCAACAAACATGGCTACACAGCTGGAATTAGCTTAGCTCATCATAATCAGTACAGCCTTCAAAAAAGTATTTTACACACATAATATGTGCCCATTACAATCTGTGCAAGAATCGGAATGCATGATTTGTCACCTAGATTTGAAAACATATGAATAAAACCGTAAATGCATAAATAATTGCCACACAAAACATTTTCTGATAGTGATTTATTGATACAAGTGGCGCATGCCGGCAGTCAACCACGTACCCTCTCACTCTAAACCATTCAGTGTTGTTGTTTATGTATGTAGCTAGTGAGCTAAGCTGAAGCATTAGCAATGTCTTTCAAAAGGAGACAACAAACAAATGTGGAAATTCTGGAGATTTTTTTTAAATTCTGACAATGAGTCAGAGTATGGAAGTCAGGAATCAGATTCTGACAGTGAGGAGCTGCCCCCCAACCTTGTAGCCATTGAGAACCCTGAATCTGAATTTCCCTTGTCCACTGACGAAGTCCCAGGTCCCTTTGAAGATGCTGGTGGTGATGGAGGCATACCAACAGTGGATGAAGTACAGGAGTTCTGTGGTAGCTGGAAGGCCACCAGTCATTTCACCCCTCCTGGCCCTGCTGTTTGCTTTGGCGAGTCCCAGTCTGGAGTGCAACGCCCTTTGCCATTTCCAACTGAGGCAGAGTGCTTCAAGTTGTTTCTGACAGAGGAGCTGGTGGGAGACATAGTAGAGACCAATCGCTATGCCTTGGAGCTACAGGATAAGAGAGAGCCAGGAGTGGGGGACAACCACAATTAGTGAAATGTATACATTCCTGGTGACAGTAAAGACTGCTTTCTAGTTCTGCTGCCATGACTGCATTTCATCAACGCTACTACCATCCTAAATGACCCGTTATACAAAATAAGAAATGTTAACAGCTGGCAGTAAAGTGGCATGACAAACGAGACGTCCATGTCCTCTCCACTGTCAATACAGCAACCATGTCGGCCACAGGGAAGGTGGACACCTGACGGGAGAGAGAAACAAACGTCCATGTCCTCTCCACTGTCCATACAGCAACCATGTCGGCCACAGGGAAGGTGGACCACCTGACGGGAGAGAGAAACAAACCAGACAGAGAACCATCAAACCAGACTGCGTGCTTGACTATTACCTCAAAATGGGGGCAGTGGATAAGGCTGACATGATAAACAGCTTTGTGGAATGCACTCAGAAAACGACCAAGTGGTATAAGATATTTTTCCAGGGTAGCGTCAAAATACAACATGCCAATACTTCTGACGCAGTTAGCATTGTTTTACAGAACTAATAGAATAATGTAACTAGCTACATAAGCACGATTGAATATAACACCATAAAAGGTGAGTAACATGAGGAACGTTACCTAGCGTGTCCGCGGTTATAAGGAATATACACAAATTATTATGCTCCATTCACACAGTGAGCTTCAGTAGAAACGGTATAACACGACACAATGACGTAATTAGGCACTTACTTTGATAGAAACGCAGTCTTGATTTGAAGATGGGTCTCTGTAGTGACGCTTCTAGCACTGAGACGCTGTGCCACTTGGGAGTCATAAGGCCAGGGTAGCTTCGAAATACAACACATGCTAATACTTCCCTGACGCAATTAGCATTGTTTTCCAGAGCTAATAGGAGAATGTAGCTAGATACCTAAGCATTGAGTATAACACCATAAATGTTATGAAATGAGTAACGTTACATCGCGTGTCCGCGGTTATAAGGAATATACACAAAAACATGACGTTACAGTAGAAACGACATAACACGACATGCAGAAACTATTATAACGTATTAAGGCACTTTGATAGAAACGCACACATTTCCAAAGGTATTATTGGTAACGAAAACAACTTTGATTTCGATGCAGGCGACAGGTGGAAAATATGAACACGTGTATGCAGGACGGCAGATGAGTAAATGTCCTGCACAAACAATTGAGAAGTGTTTGGGGAATTTTGTCCGGGTCAGAAATGTCAAAAAAATTAATTGGTCCGCAAAAGTAAAAATGACTACTTTTATGTGAATGAATGAGGCGGAACACACCTCATTTCAAACTGTTATTAGAAAATAAAAAACTTGTTCGAAAAATAATTTAAAATTGACAAATAAAACAGGCTGCGTGCTTTGGTTTGAGGGCAGCGCAGATTAAATGTACTGTTACATAACAATCACATTCTTGAATGGAGAGAACGTTCTAACATCACGTGCATAAAAAAACTCACGCTGGGGCGACCGTTAGAAATATTTGGAACTTACGCATGAAAGGGTTAATAAATCCTTTTCTCAATAGGGGCGCGCTATTTTCACTTTGTAAAAAATCGTTCCCAAATTAAACTGCCTCGTACTCAATTCTCGCTCATACAATATGCATATTATTATTACTATTGGATAGAAAACACTCTCTAGTTTCTAAAACCGTTTGAATTATATCTGTGAGTAAAACAGAACTCATTTTCCAGCAAACTTCCTGTTAGGAAGTGAAAAATCTGAAATCGAGGCTCTGTTCCAGGGCCATCCTATTAATTTGCCTGAAATCTATGGATCTACATGCACTGCATACGCCTTCCACTAGATGCCACGAGGCAGTGAGAGGTGGAATGGGGTGTCTAGCTTGATCTGAGGCCGAACAAGAGCTTTTGGAATGAAGTGACCAGATTTTTCATTGTCTTGGAAGGCGCGAGAAGGGACCCCAGATTGCATTTTGAAAAGCTTTCGGTATAGACGTTAGATATCTCCGGCTCTGATTTTATTTGATAGATGTGTTAAAAACATAATAAAGTAGTTATTTTTTTATTTTTTTATTTTTTTATTTTTTTTAAATTTTATCCCCTTTTCTCCCCAATTTTCGTGGTATCCAATCGCTAGTAATTACTATCTTGTCTCATCGCTACAACTCCCGTACGGGCTCGGGAGAGACGAAGATCGAAAGCCATGCGTCCTCCGAGGCACAACCCAACCAAGCCGCACTGCTTCTTTAACACAGCGCGCCTCCAACCCGGAAGCCAGCCGCACCAATGTGTCGGAGGAAACACCGTGCACCTGGCCCCCTTGGTTAGCGCGCACTGCGCCCAGCCCGCCACAGGAGTCACTGGAGCGCGATGAGACAAGGAAATCCCTATCGGCCAAACCCTCCCTATCCCGGACGACGCTAGCCCAATTGTGCGTCGCCCCACGGACCTCCCGGTCGCGGCCGGCTGCGACAGAGCCTGGGGGCGAACCCAGAGACTCTGGTGGCGCAGTTAGCACTGCGATGCAGTGCCCTAGACCACTGCGCCACCCGGGAGGCCCCCTAAAGTAGTTATTTTAAACAGAGTTATATCAGTTTATATCAGTTTATTGCGATTTTCTGCATTTTCTTTTCTTTGTGTTATGTGGTGTTGGGCACGTTTGCGCTACATGGCTAGCTTTGGTTGCTAATTCGACAGGCGAAGAGGACATTCTACAACCAAACAACGATTATTCTGGACAAAGGACAACTTGTACAACATTCTGATGGAAGCTCATCAAAAGTAGGAACCATTTATGATGTTATTTCGTATTTCTGTCGAAAATGTGTAGTCATATTTTCCGCCCTGATTTTGGGCGCTGTCTTGCTATAACGTAAGCTGTATGTGGTACTAAAGTTATTAAAAAAAATCTAACACAGCGGTTGCATTAAGAACTAGTGTATCTTACATTTGCTGTCCAACATGTATTTTTTAGTAAAGTTTATGATGAGTTATTTGATTAGATTAGGTGAGTGTCAGAAATATATCCGGATAATTTTGTGCAGTTTGGCTACGTATTCACATTGTAAAACCACGATTTGTACCGCTAAATATGCAAATTTTCGAACAAACCATATATGTATTGTGTAATATGATGTTATAGGACTGTCATCTGATGAAGTTTGTGAAGGTTAGTGAATAAATGTATATCTTTTGCTGTTTTTTTCGCTATCGCTACCTTTGCGGTGAATGAATGCGGTTGTGTGGTTGGCTATTGTAGTAAGCTAATATAATGCTGTATTGTGTTTTCGCTGTAAAACACTTAAAAAATCTGAAATATTGGCTAGATTCACAAGATGTTTGTCTTTCATTTGGTGTCTTGGACTTGTGATTTCATGATATTTATATGCTAGTATTTACTTGTGGCGCTATGCTAGGCTATGCTAGTCAGCTTTTTTACTGATGAGGATGCTCCTGGATCCGGGATTGTGACCAAGTAGAAGTTTTAAAGACCAAAATTAGCTAAAGAAAATTGTGATTAATAAAAAAGTATACCAGTTTCATTTAAGGACCAAAAAATGTACAGCTGCACCATACAGGTTCCAAAATAGTTTTTCGATGTACCGATTCCATGGCACATGGTTTATGAATTGGTACACAAAGCGACTTCGGATTCAAAACGTAGTTTTTCAATTTAAATGATTATACAAAATTCTTGCAGTCATTGGAATGTTATATATTTGAAGGATACAACCATCCCAGCTCTGCAGAATATGCTGCGAAGAGACAGAATAATTAGATCACTTGTTTTGGTACTGACCATTTGTAGCTTGTTTTTGGTCGCAGGTCCAGGAATGGCTGAAGAATTGCAACATTTACCTGGAGCTAACTCTGTAAATAGCACTGTTGGGTGATTTGAAAAGTAATAGTAAATATATCAATAATATAATAATACTTTTAGAAAAACAGTTTACAATCTGTAGAAGCTATGAGAATAGAAAGGTTCAGAACTTTTGTGAAACATCACAGAACACTTGAAAAATATATGGCAACTATAAATGAAACTATATGGTCTTCAGAGATAGACGGACGGGGTTGAGGGTAGCTGAAAGCTGGGACTAAAAACAAGCAAAAAGATTACTAATGTAAAATATTCTGCCTGTGAAATGTATGTAGTATGTAGAGTATAAGCTGGAAGTGGATGCCTAAGTATTGTTGACCATTAGCTTACTCCAATTAGGGGAGGGGCGGAAAGGCTAGTGGAAAATAATAAAGAAGGAAAATGTATTTAATCAGTTTACTCCAATTAGGGATAGGGGTGGTAGGGTTATGGGAAAATAATAAAGAAGGACAAATTTTACTAAAAAATATATACTCTACATGACCAAAAGTATGTGGACACCTGTTGGTCGAACATCTTATTCCAAAATCATGGGCATTATTATGGAGTTGGTCCCCCCCCGTTGTCCTGGCATCCGCCAAACCCAGATTTGTCCGTCGGACTGCCAGATGGTGAAGGGTGATTCATCACGCCAGAGAATGCTTTTCCACTGCTCCAGAGTCCAATGGGGGCAAGCTTTACACCACTCCAGCCAAAGCTTGGCATTGCGCATGGTGATCGTAGGCCTGTGTGCGGCTGCTCAGCCATGGAAACCCATTTCATGAAGGCCCTGACAAACAGTTCTTGGGCTGACATTGCTTCCAGAGTCAGTTTAGAACTTGGTAGTGAGTGTTGCAACACAGGACATATTATTTTTACATGTTACGCGCTTCAGTATTTGGTGGTTCCGTTCTGTGAGCTTGTGTGGCCTACCACTTTGCGGCTGAGCCATTGTTGCTCCTAGACATTTCCACTTCACAATAACAGCACTTACAGTTGCCTAGGGCAGCTCTAGCAGGGCAGAAATTTGACAAACTGAGTTGTTAGAAAGGTGGCATCCTACGAGCTCTTTAATAAGGCTATTCTACTGCCAATGTTTCTCTATGGAGATTGCATGGCTGTGTACTCGATTTTATACTTCTGTCAGCAACGACTGTGGCTAAAGTATCCAAATCCACTAATTTGAAGGGGTGTCCACATACTTTTGTGTATATATAGTGTATAAGCAAGCAAAAAAACACAATAAAAACAACATAAGATCAAGCATAGAATCATAAGAAACAAATACATTCTTCCTTAAAAAATAGCCTCACAGCCATCTGAACTGCCTCAGAGTCACCAATTAACTCACTTTCTGAGAACTCTGTATACCATTACACAAGCAAGTTGCAAAATAGCTAAAGGCTGATATACTTAACTCTGTCAAGATCGAAGGGATCTCCAGAGTTAGCCATTCCTGAGACTGTCTGATAGCTTGTATTTCTGTAGGTTAACAGAGAAGTGAGGTACAGTGATAGTTTATGCAAGAGGGCTTTTTGAAGGAAAGCCTATCATCAATCCAGATGCCTAGATATTTATAAGCAGGGACACGATTAATGAAGGCACCATCCAATGTATGTATGCATAAATCATCAGATACATTTTTATGTGATTTGGAAAACAATATATACTTGGTTTTACCTGCATAAAGTACCAATTTCAGTTAAACAAATACTTTTTGCAAGTCAATAAAGGTAGATTGAAGATCTTAAATAGCCAGGTTAGCCGTGGGGGCAATAGCATACAACAGTGTCATCTGCATAAGGTGAAAGTTAACTTTTTTTTTTTTTTACAGATATACCAATATTGTTAATGTAAAAAGAACCAGACCAAGAATTGATCCCTGTGGGACACACTTTGTTATGTCTAGGAAAATGTATTTAACACCTTCAGTAAATACACACTGCATCCTGTCCATTAAATCATTTTCAAACCAGCTACGTGCAGGTTCGTTCAAGCCAATTGAAGAAAGTCTCTGAATAAGCAATGAATGATCCACAGTTTGAAAGCCTTAGACAGGTCAATAAAAAGGTCTGCGGTGTCCTATCCAAACAATGAATAACATAATTTAAAACCAAAACGCAACTGATGATCATTTAGAAACATTCCGTTGTTAAAAAGATCTAAGTTGAGTATTTACAAGCATACTAAGATTTTAGCTAGGCAAGAGAGTTTGGAAATGAGGTGATAATTATACAGAAGAAAAATATAAATCATAACACAAGTTCACCTTGGGCTGGGGACAATAAAAGGCCACTCTAAATTGTGCAGCTTTGTCACACAACGCCACATATCTCTCAAGTTTTGACGGAGCGTGCAATTGGCATTGGCAGGAATGTCCACCAAAGCTGTTACCAGAGAAATTAATGTTCATTTCTCTACCATAAGCCGCCTCCAACATTTTCATTTTTTTTTTATTTGGCGTCCAACCAGCCTGACAATGCAGACCATGTGTAACCATAACAGCCCAGGACCTGCATATCCGGATTCTTCACCAGTGTGATTGTGGAACATGGACAGTGTGCAACATGGACAGCTGATGAAACTGAGGAGTATTTCTGTCTGTCATAAATCCTTTTTGTGGGAAAAAGCTAATTCTCATTGGCTGGTCCTGGCTCATTCTCAGGCCCACCTATGGCTGCGCCCCTGTCCAGTCATGTGAAATCGTTCTGACCCTGAACAAGGCAGTTAACCCACTGTTCCTAGGCCGTCTTTGAAAACAAGAATTTGTTCTTAACTGACTTGCCTTGTTAAATAAAGGTAAAATAAAAAAATGTTATCCTGACCAACCTGCCCTCCAAATACACCTCTACTGTTTTCAATCCTGATCTCAGCGATCACTGCCTCATTACCTGCATCCGTTATGGGTCCGCGTTCAAACGACCACCCCTCATCACTATCAAACGCTCCCCAAAACACATCTGCGAGCAGGCCTTTCTAATCGACCTGGCCCAGGTATCCTGGAAGGATATTGACCTCATCCCGTCAGTAGAGAATGTCAGGGTTGTTCTTAAAAGTAATTTCCTCACCATCTTAAATAAGCATGGCCCTTTCAAAAAATATAGAACTAAGAACAGATATAGCCCTTGGTTCACTCCAGACCTGACTACCCTCGACAAGCACAAAAACATACTGTGGCGTACTGCACTAGCATCGAATAGTCCACGCGATATGCAACTTTTCAGGGAAGTCAGGAACCAATACACGCAGTCAGTTAGGAAAGCAAAGGTTAGCTTTTTCAAACAGAAATTTTCATCCTGTAGCTCTAAGTCAAAAAGGTTTAGGGACACTGTAAAGTCCATGGAGAATAATGTATGAGGTTAGGAAACACTGTCACCACCGATAAATACACGATAATCGAGAATTTCAATAAGCATTTCTCTACGGCTGGCCATGCTTTCCTCCTGGCTACCCCAACCCCGGCCAACAGCTCCGCACCCCCCACAGCTACTTGCCCAAGCCTCCCCAGCTTCTCTTTCACCCAAATCCAGATAGCTGATGTTCTGAAAGAGCTGCAAAACCTGGACACGTACAAATCAGCTGGGCTAGACAATCTGGACCCTCTCTTTCTAAAATTATCCGCCGCCATTGTTGCAACCCCTATTACTAGTCTGTTCAACCTCTCTTTCGTAACGTCCGAGATTCCCAAAGATTGGAAAGCTGCCGTGGTCATCCCCCTCTTCAAAGGGGGTGACACTCTAGACCCGAACTGTTACAGACCTATATCCATCCTGTCCTGCCTTTCTAGTCTTCGAAAGCCAAGTTAACAAACAGATCACTGACCATTTCGAATCCAACCGTACCTTCTGCGCTGTGCAATTCGGTTTCCGAGCTGGTCACGGGTGCACCTCAGCCACGCTCAAGGTACTAAACGATATCATAACCGACATCGATAAAAGACAGTACTGTGAAGCCGTCTTCATCGACCTGGCCAAGGCTTTCGACTCTGTCAATCCCAGTATACTTATCGGCAGACTCAACAGCCTTAGTTTCTCAAATGACTGTCTCGCCTGGTTCACCAATTACTTCTCAGATAGATTTCAGTGTGTCAAATCGGAGGGCCTGTTGTCCGGACCTCTGGCAGTCTCTATGGGGGTACCACAGGGTTCAATTCTCGGGCCGACTCTTTTCTCCGTATATATCAACGATGTCGCTCTTGCTGCGGGTGATTCCTTGATCCACCTCTACGCAGACGACACCATTCTGTATACATCTGGCCCTTCTTTGGACACTGTTAACAAACCTCCAAACGAGCTTCAATGCCATACAACACTCCTTCCTTGGCCTCCAACTGCTCTTAAATGCTAGTAAAAACTAAATGCATGCTCTTCAACCAATCGCTGCCCACACCCGCCCGACTAGCATCACTACTCTGGACGGTTCTGACTTAGAATATGTGGACAACTACAAATACCTAGGTGTCTGGCTAGACTGTAAACTTTCCTTCCAGACTCATATTAAGCATCTCCAATCCAAAATTAAATCTAGAATTGGCTTACTATTTCGCAACAAAGCCTCCGCTCACGGTGCCAAACATACCCTCATAAAACTGACTATCCTACCGATCCTGGACTTCGGCAATGCCATTTACAAATTAGCCTCCAACACTCTGCTCAGCAAACTGGATGCAGTCCATCACAGTGCCATCCGTTTTGTCACCAAAGCCCCATATACCACCCACCACTGTGACCTGTATGCTCTTGTCGGCTGGCCCTCACTACATATTCGTCGCCAAACCCACTGGCTCCAGTCATCTATAAGTCTTTGCTAGGTAAAGCTTTGCCTTATCTCAGCTCACTGGTCACCATAGCAGCACCCACCCGTAGCCCTCCAGCAGGTATATCTCACTGGTCATTCCCAAAGCCAACACCTGCTTTGGCCGCCTTTCCTTCCAGTTCTCTGCTGGCAATGACTGGAACGAATTGCAAAAATCGCTGAAGTTATCTGAGCAGCTTACTGATCACTGCAGCTGTACACAGCCCATCTCTAAATAGCCCATCCAACTACCTGCCTTATCCCCATATTGTTTTTATTTACTATTTTTTTGCTCTTTTGCACACCAGTATTTCTACTTGCACATCTATCACTCCAGTGTTCATTATCTAAATTGTAATTACTTTGCTACTATGGCCTATTTATTGCCTACCTCCTTACTCCATTTGCACACACTGTACATAGATTTTTCTAATGTGTTTTTGACTGTACTTTTGTTTATTCCACGTTTAACTCTGTGTTGTTGTTTTTTGTCGCACTGCTTTGCTTTATTTTGGTCAGGTCGCAGTTGTAAATGAGAACTTCTTCTAAACTTGCCTACCTGGTTAAATAAAGGTTAAATAATAAAACATTTTAAAAACTCTATATTTTAGAACTATTTGTTTAGCATTTTAACTTTCTCACAAACAAGCATTTTCTGTTTGGAGCTCATTTTTTAGTGTCTGTGTCAGAGATCTGCTGCTCTCGCACTGAGAAGGAGACGCTTGGGAAAGTTCCTTTTCACCCAAACATATTTATAAAAGTGCAACCAGAACAAGTCAAAACAAAATACATCAAAGACACTTGTTTATTTTGGACCTGTGTAAATATCTATACATATGAAAGCCTCCGGGTCAAAATGACCCACAACATCCTGTTCGTATACAAAATATACACAGACATTTCACAACACATCAGTGTGTCCACATTTTGAAGTTAGGTTCATGACCGTAAATGAGGTAAAGTAATTTAATATCATGGAGAAAAAGAGAGGTTAACTAGTATTTTAGACAACTCAAAAGTGGAAATGGGTCAAATTGACCAGCAACATAATAGGAAGGATAATCAAGGCATCTAGCACATCCCAAGTACAAAATTGTTGGAACGAAAACAAAGATTCACTACAAGTTGACTGATCTTCCGTCGAGCCAACTGGAGGCTGGGAGAGAGAAGAGCAGTCAATTGACTGACCAGGTTCAATTAAACCACAATGTCTTTCAAATAAAAAGCCTGCTGAGATAAAATGCTGATTAGAAGTATGACTTATCAACATTTTCTCAGCAATGATGACAGACTGATATAATTTGCTTAGGCAGGAAAGGAGAGGAATTTCCAGGCAGTGCATTTATTGTCTTTCAAAATTTGGACGGATCAGCAGTCTGACATAGAACTTAAAAAGTAGCTTGACTTAGCTTTCTTAATTGAGGAAGTGCATATATTTATCAATTGCCTGAAAAGCTGCCAATAAACCTGCAAGTCAGGTTTTCTAGCCTTGGCCCAGGCCTGATTTCTCATCAGAACGAGATCTGAAATTTCTACAAAGAACCAAGGATTTGTTCTATTTTTAACTATACGGCGGGGCGTGTTTGTCTGCCAAAGGTATGAAAATAGATTAGAAAAATTCTAGAGCCAATTCAAGGTTAGGCTTGCAGCTGATAGAGGAAAGCTCAGAGCAATACATATAACGAAACGCCTGTGGAGAATAAAACATATCTTCCTAATTATACGAGGATCAATGTTTTTCTGTTTTGTATCTCTAATACATACAATAGGAGAGGGATCACTGAGGTCATTAGCTTGTACTTGTGGGGGCTATTTGTCAAAATTAGGTCAATCAGCAAGGAGTTTGATGGGTTTCCTTGAATTTATCCTTGTAGTTTGGTTGAGTCAGGTTAAAGTTGAGACAAATATTCTTCAAATGATCAGAGGCCGGGGTAAGCCAATCCAGGTTAATATCTCCGGTAAACCAATCCAGGTTAAAATCTCAGATGACAGAAAAAGGTTTTAAATAGTACCAACAGCATCCGCCAGTGCAGCAGGGGGAGCGATACATCGATGCTACAAACAAATGCATGTTTTGGCACAAGGCCACATCTTTAAACAAATGCTCAAACTTTTCGGGAAAGTGACACTTTGAGAACATGATGACACAACGGTCAATTTCACATATATAGCCACCCCTCGCCCCCATTTCAGTCTAACACATCTGAAGATGTAATAATCAGCAATTTCAATGTCCTTCTTCATGATGGAACCATTGAGCCAGGTCTCTGTGAGAACCAGAATATCAGGTCTCGTATCATGCACCCAGACATCAAGAAGGTCCATATTTGACATATTTGATCTGTTTTTGAGTCAATGTTTTATAAGAGCCTCCTCGATGTTGGCCGAGAGAACTCCTGCCCCTCTCCTATATGAATCCCTCTTGAAAACCATGCTTTTCTCCTAGAAGTTTGTCAATGAACTCCAAATCAATTAAGGAACAGTAAGCTTTAAGACAGTATTGCAGACTGTGGAGAAGACTAAACTGATTAATTCCGTGACCTATTGTTGTTAGAAGCCCGGAAATTAGAACCTGCTTGTCGGTCTCCTTTGAGCACTTTAAAGTAAGCTTTTAATTGCTCCGACATTATGGTTGATGTCTATTGTACCAACATGAATGACTACTGTGTGAGCATTCGGGTGCTTCTCCATCACAGTAGGGACCTGGTGATTTATGTCACAAACACAGGCCCCAGGGAAGCAGTGGGTCCTTCCTTCCGTGACCATCACATCCCTAGTTATGGAGCTCCTTATAACTCATCATCCACCACTGGAGGATGAGGAGAGGGTCGTTGTGAGCCTATGGGACGTGTTCTGGGAGCTGCTCCAGGCAATGGCCGGCTTAGTAATCCAGGACCCGATTCAGAGGACCTTGCTCTTGGTGCTGAGGTGGAGTGGGAAGGACGGTGAGAACAGCTAAGGACCTTGTCGGAGGGCCCCGGTGAAGTCAGAGAGCACAGTATAATGTAAAAAAATTGGCGAGCTGCAGGTCTGGATGAGAGGGCAGAGGCAGAATACATTGGAATATTCTTCATTTCCTACCTTTAACTCGATTCCACTTTGCCTCTGATAGTGTAGAACATCGTCGGTGGGATTTGTGAATATGGAAAGTGGTCCATGGTGGTATCCTCAGTAGCTACTGCAGAGTAGCCCAATCTCGTAGAGCACTCTGGATTATCCCCTCTGACGTTTAGAATTGTTACATCAAAAACAGCATGCAGTCTTGGAGTCTCTTTAGCCAGATTGAGATGTTATTTTAGGACCGTTCTCCTCTAGTAGGTCAATGATCGTTTGAGGCAACAAGTTCCTTACATTTTTCACAAATGTATAAATCAGTAAATTCTTCCTCTCACTATGCTGAACGTATCACAGGTCTCACATGTTATGGCTTTACTGTCCATCTATGGATCCGACTCAAAAACAGAGTTGTCTGACGTTCTTATACTCAGGTCAGAAACAGCTGTCCTGGCTATAAGAGTCAACCGTGATGTGAGAGAAGCTTTAACGGTGACAGCCAGGTAACCTAGCTTGCAGAGCTAGCCAGGGGAAGGCTGCGAATGCTAGCTCCAGGAGACCATAAAATCCAGAAAAACACAATGGGTTAAGAACAGCAGTAACACTGTGGTCCTGAAATAACACACTTAAAACAAGTTTTAAAGTTATAACATGTTTAAGTGTCTTAGAAATATAAGTATCGCAAAGTTTTTTTACTATAAAAACACTGAAGCGCTGTATTGCCACTGCAAATGTTCTGCTTCCTACTTAAAATTGTAAAAAACTGAAAATAAGTTTTTTAGCAGTGAGAAATTTCTCTAACAAGAATTTTGCTAGGACTGTCTGGGATTGGTCTGAGTATGGAGGAAAAAACAAAAAGTAGCTGTTATTGGCAGAGAGGTTTGGAACGCTTTCATATTGGTCTATTAACTAATTTACCACCTGGCAGGCCAAACCTCCATCCCACCAAAACAGTCAGAAACTTCAGGTGGTCTTTTCAAACAGCTCTTACACTAAAAGTGTAATGAACACAAGAGGAGCAGAGCTGGTTTCAAGCGCAGGGTGCAGCAGGTGTTTATTGCAAAGGACCACAGGAGTAGGCAGGTAGCTGGATTCAGGCAGAAGGTCATACACAGGGGGTCCAAAAGGGCAACAGTACAGGCTGGGAAAAGTCTAGGAACATAGGCCGGTAGATAACAGGAAATCCAATAGGCTAAAGTACAGGCAGGGAATAGGCAAAAACTATCATACACGGGAGGAGTGACAAACCATCGCTCCGAAAGACATGTGTCACAAAACATTTACATTTAAGTCATTTAGTAGACGCTCTTATCCAGAGCGACTTACAAATTGGTGCATTCACCTTATGATATCCAGTGAAACAGCCACTTTACAATATTGCATCTAAATCTTTTAAGGGGGGGGGGGGGGTTAGAAGGATTACTTTATCCTATCCTAGGTATTCCTTAAAGAGGTGGAGTTTCAGGTGTCTCCGGAAGGTGGTGATTGACTCCGCTGTCCTGGCGTCGTGAGGGAGTTTGTTCCACCATTGGGGTGCCAGAGCAGCGAACAGTTTTGACTGGGCTGAGCGGGAACTGTACTTCCTCAGAGGTAGGGAGGCGAGCAGGCCAGAGGTGGATGAACGCAGTGCCCTTGTTCGGGTGTAGGGCCTGATCAGAGCCTGAAGGTACGGAGGTGCCGTTCCCCTCACAGCTCCGTAGGCAAGCACCATGGTCTTGTAGCGGATGCGAGCTTCAACTGGAAGCCAGTGGAGAGAGCGGAGGAGCGGGGTGACGTGAGAGAACTTGGGAAGGTTGAACACCAGACGGGCTGCGGCGTTCTGGATGAGTTGTAGGGGTTTAATGGCACAGGCAGGGAGCCCAGCCAACAGCGAGTTGCAGTAATCCAGACGGGAGATGACAAGTGCCTGGATTAGGACCTGCGCCGCTTCCTGTGTGAGGCAGGGTCGTACTCTGCGGATGTTGTAGAGCATGAACCTACAGGAACGGGCCACCGCCTTGATGTTAGTTGAGAACGACAGGGTGTTGTCCAGGATCACGCCAAGGTTCTTAGCGCTCTGGGAGGAGGACACAATGGAATTGTCAACCGTGATGGCGAGATCATGGAACGGGCAGTCCTTCCCCGGGAGGAAGAGCAGCTCCGTCTTGCCGAGGTTCAGCTTGAGGTGGTGATCCGTCATCCACACTGATATGTCTGCCAGACATGCAGTGATGCGATTCGCCACCTGGTTATCAGAAGGGGGAAAGGAGAAGATTAGTTGTGTGTCGTCTGCATAGCAATGATAGGAGAGACCATGTAAGGTTATAACAGAGCCAAGTGACTTGGTGTATAGCGAGAATAGGAGAGGGCCTAGAACAGAGCCCTGGAGGACACCAGTGGTGAAAGCACGTGGTGAGGAGACAGATTCTCGCCACGCCACCTGGTAGGAGCGACCTGTCAGGTAGGACGCAATCCAAGCGTGGGCCGCGCCGGAGATGCCCAACTCGGAGAGGGTGGAGAGGAGGATCTGATGGTTCACAGTATCAAAGGCAGCCGATAGGTCTAGAAGGATGAGAGCAGAGGAGAGAGAGTTAGCTTTAGCAGTGCGGAGCGCCTCCGTGACACAGAGAAGAGCAGTCTCAGTTGAATGACTAGTCTTGAAACCTGACTGATTTGGATCAAGAAGGTCATTCTGAGAGAGATAGCAGGAGAGCTGGCCAAGGACGGCACGTTCAAGAGTTTTGGAGAGAAAAGAAAGAAGGGATACTGGTCTGTAGTTGTTGACATCGAAGGGATCGAGTGTAAGTTTTCAGAAGGGGTGCAACTCTCGCTCTCTTGAAGACGGAAGGGACGTAGCCAGCGGTCAAGGATGAGTTGATGAGCGAGGTGAGGTAAGGGAGAAGGTCTCCGGAAATGGTCTGGAGAAGAGAGGAGGGGATAGGGTCAAGCGGGCAGGTTGTTGGACGGCCGGAGAGAGGGGAGAAAGAGGTCAAAGCACAGGGTAGGGCAGTGTGAGCAGAACCAGCGGTGTCGTTTGACTTAGCAAACGAGGATCGGATGTCGTCAACCTTCTTTTCAAAATGGTTGACGAAGTCATCCGCAGAGAGGGAGGAGGGGGGGAGGGGGAGGAGGATTCAGGAGGGAGGAGAAGGTGGCAAAGAGCTTCCTAGGGTTAGAGGCAGATGCTTGGAATTTAGAGTGGTAGAAAGTGGCTTTAGTTTTCACAATTTCACAGTATTATTCCAACCTCATGGTGTGGAAATATTTTTTGACTGCACTTGGCCTTTTAACTTGGCACTCTCATTCAGCATATCAGGAAGGCTCAATGTACTAATTTAAGATTACATTTCATAGAATTTGTTCATATGAGCCAATGAATCAGTTGCATTTACTGCCACTGTCCTCCTGCTAAGTACTAATGCAAGGACACGGTTCATGTGAGCTGTTCTGTCAGTGTGATGTAAATGTATGCTGATAACAAAACCTTTCAATATCTGCCCGCTGTCCTTGGGGATTTGACACAAGAGTGTTTGCTTTCAAATGAAAAGCATGAAAGGTGGGCGTCTCTAAGCCCCTATCCCACCTGATTCTTACCCTCCTACCTATCATTTGCAGTGAGTACTTTCATAAATATTATATCCTGAAGTAATCCTACACCTACGGTTTTAATTATTAATTATTAAGACCCTCGAAATACAAGCCATTTATGGATTATACACATTAACACACACACACACACACACACACACACACACACACACACACACACACACACACACACACACACACACACACACACACACACACACACACACACACACACACACACACACACACACACACACACACACACACACACACACACACACACACACTGTGCAGCGATTATTTAACGTTTCTGTTTACATAGGGCTAGTTATGTTCTTCAATTCAAGGCTTGTTTTTCCTCTGAGAATGGCCAGATTACTTGAACGGCCTCTCCAGAAGATAAGAAGGTTGTTTTTGATAGCATTTGCAAGCCATCTTTTCCCCAGCATAACCTCTTGCAGCATAGCAATAACTGTTTATCTATGCTACCATCGTTCACATCCAAGACAAATTCATGCAGGTGTAGCCTGATACTGCAGCCACCACAGAGCTGCAAAATCAATTGATACATGAACAAAAACTATTATTTGATCTCTCACAGTCTGTATAAAAAAATAGCAAAGGATTACTTTCCTGGTATTTTTGTGGTGAGAACTCATAGTCATTGGTAGAACATCCTTCAAATAACTTGCAGAAGGAAAATAAAGTTTGCAGAACACCATATAAACATGACAACATTGTGTTCTTATGTGTTACATCCTGACTGTCAGACTGAACTAATTGAAGCTATTAACCTTACATCAAGGCATATCATTTCAACTCTCCACAGGTTCCCTTAATAAGTCAATATATTATAATGCCTTTATCCCCTGCAGGTATTGTATTTAGCAGCACTGTGTTTTCCACTTTTAACCGGCAATAAAAACAGCAGCAGACAAGGCCTGTTCTCCGACTGGAAGCAAAGCAGTTGTGGGACCTCCAACCATGTCAATTCAACAGCCATCTTCATATTAACAGCGACAGCAGGGGAAATACAGAACTCTCACAGCACAGTTTAATGTTTCAGATAGAAATGGGCGGTGCAGAGGGAACGAACACCTTTTTACAAAGGACCCGAGATCTCATCTGGGGGTGCTTGTTTATTTTTGTGCTCTTGATCGACGGATATGTTTGCGGTACATCAGTCGGTCCCTGTGGGGAGAACAGCACTACGTACGGAGTGTGTGTGTAGTCTTCGCTGGGGCTAAGAAAAAACACACAGGGGAAGGCGAAACGTGTGCACCGAGGTGTGTTTTTTCTTGGTTACTACATACATGAGAATGCTATTCATTGACTACAGCTCAGCGTTCAACACCATAGTAGCCTCAAAGCTCATCACAAAAGCTAAGGACCCTGGGACTAAACACCACCCTCTGCAACTGGATCCTGGACTTCCTGACGGGACGTCCCCAGGTGGTAAGGGTAGGTAACAACACATCTGCCACGCTGATCCTCAACATGGGGGTCCCTCAGGGGTGCGTGCTCAGTCCCCTCCTGTACTCCCTGTTCACCCATGACTGCATGGCCAAGCACAGCTTCAACAACATCATTACATTTGACACAACAGTGGTAGGCCTGATCACCGACAATGATGAGACAGCCTATACGGAGGAGTTCAGAGACCTGACAGTGTGGTCCTAGGATGACAACCTCTCCCTCAAAGTGATCAAGACAAAGGGGATGATCGTGGACTCCAGGAAAAGAGTCCCCGAGCATGCCCCCATTCTCATCGACAGGGCTGTATTAGAGCAGGTTGAAAGCTTCAAGTTGCTTGGTGTCCACATCACCAACGAACTATCATGATCCAAACACACCAAGACAGTCATGAAGAGGGCACGACAATGCCTATTCCCCCTCAGGAGACTGAAAAGAGTCCCCAGATTCTCAAAAACTTCTACAGCTGCACCATTGAGAGCATCCTGACTGGTTGCATCACCACCTGGTATGGCAACTGCTCGGCCTCTGACCACAAGGCACTACAGAGGGTAGTGCGTACTGCCCAGTACATCACTGGGGCCAAGCTTCCTGCCATCCAGGACCTCTATACCAGGCGGTGTCAGAGGAAGGCCCTAAAAATTGCCAAAGACTCCAGACTCTCTGCTACCGCATGGCAGGCGGTACTAGAGCGCTAGGTCTAGGTCCAAAAGGCTTCTACCCCCAAGCCATAAGACTCCTGAACAGCTAATCAAATGGCTACCCTGACTATTTGCATTACCCCCTCCCCCCCATTTGTACGCTGCTGCTACTCTCTATTTATGATATATGCATATTCAACTTTACCTCTATCTACATGTACATATTATCTCAAGTACCTCGACTAACCTGTGCCTCCGCACATTGACTCTGTACCGGTACCACCTGTATATAGCCTCGTTACTGTTATTTTATTGTTGCTCTTTAATAACTTGTTAAATTTCTATTTTCTTATTTTTACTTCAGTTTATTTTAGTAAATACTTTCTTAACACTTATTTTTCTTAAAACTGCATTGTTGATTAAGCGCATGTAAGTAAGCATTTCACTGTAAGGTTGTATTTGGCACATGTGACAAACAACATTTGATTTTGATTTAATACATTCTTCCCATTCAGCTTCCTATACATTATTCCACCTCAGCTTCCTATACCATTTTTATAATGACCTGTGAACTAGGGAAAGAGAAACAGATGTACCTGTTCATTCGGATGAGTCCGGTTGAACTGTCTGATGACAAATTAAGATGTGATCTGTTCAAACATGTTAATTTAAGATTCTGACAGCCTATGTCAAGTATTTCAGAAACAAACATGACTGAAAATTGTGATTTCTAAGGCATGAAACACGTTAAGACTCAACCCGCAATTCTCAACGTCTTGTTTTATTCTGCCGGGCTCTAAATTGTTATATTCACTGTAGAAAACAAACCTGGGATGCTGTCATGATACACAATTTCAGCAGCATGGAAACCACAATTCAGTTGTTGTTCAGCTGGGTAATGCTGTTGCCTTTCACGTGGGGTCATAGGACAAGCTGTTGTTGTATACACCCGTTTGTCTCTCACCTATTCATCGCCTTGTTCTTCAGCGGTCCTCGAAATTGGCTTCCATCTAAATGCCAATTGAAAGGAGAGTTCACAGCTCTGCTCTGAGTGACTTCCCCAGTGATTTATGCCTCCCCAGAGAAGCGTGATAAGGGGCTTATGTCCAGCTATCTGTGCCAGCCAGGCCCCTAAACAATCATTCAGGATGCCTAAGAACATATTGTATTCAATGCTCGGTGACTGATGTATAGACATATTATCTCCTGCTGCTGGCTTTAGATAGTGGCTGACAAACAGTCCTCCTGTGGGGGAAATGGGAAATATATCACCTGTGGTAAAGATAATTCCCTGTGGGATGAGATTTGATTATCCTCTTTGTGAGGTGTAATGCCCGCCAGATAACAGAATTAGGGGAAGTGGTGGAGAGGGACCTTGATGGACACTTTGGCACTTTGTCACATCACGGCGATTGCAGTCATAGTCTTGAGCGACGAGTTGTCTTTCAAACGTATGGTGATAAACAAAAGCTGTGGCAGGGATATAGTGATGGATGTGTTGATAAATAAGTTGGCTGCTGTCACTCTAGGGTTGCGTTCTGAAGGCGCCAACGGAAAACCCTCAGTAAACTAGGGTCATGTTTAGGTAGCAAAAAACAAGGCAAGTTCAAGTTCATGTTAATTTATTTCATTGACATGGCAGAATATACATTTTTTAAATGTTTTTTAATCAAAAACAAAGGCAACACTTTACTGTAGGAGTCCTTATGAATGCATTTATGAAGCCTTTATAACAGCTATATAACACATAACACTTGTCATATGCTCTAATAAGTAGTTTTGGTCCCGCTATAAATTATGTGCATCTTATAAAGGCTTCATAAAGCCTTCATAAACACCACATCAATGTGTTACACATCATCTATAACTGTATGTCATGCTTTATAAAGGGTTCATAAATGTGGCATACAGTAAGTGTGACATAACCAACAATGTCAAATGTGACATAACCCACTATTCAAATATGACATCAACCTGTGCTTTATAAAAGGTGGCATAAGCACGGCTTAATAAATGCATTATAAACCATATTAAATTGAGGCTTTACAAATCATGAATAACCCCGTCATTCATCTTGGTAGAGCACTGCAATGCCAGGATATTGGGTTCGATTTCCGTGACCATCCATACATAAAAATGTATTCACGCATGAATGTAAGTTACTTTGGATAAAAGCGTCTGCTAAATTTGAAATATTATATTTCACTAAAACATTTTTAGGATGGCCCAACCTCTTTCCTTCTTGGGTGCATAGACAATATTGGACCTGATCTCAATTTCCCCCAAAATGCTGTGCTGCAGGATGACACACAATCATGCAAAAAACGTTGGTAGGGCCTTTCAGGTTTCAGATTTCCCTTTTTTTTTAATAGAAAAACTATTTTCTGTGTTCACAACAATGCTCAAACCATATCAGGGTCTGACTTTTGAGGTCTGCGAATAACCTCGGCAACTTTATTTTTAAGTGAAGTTGCCCTTTAAATCAGTGAGACTGTCCTATACTGTTGTTTCGTTGGCGGGTTTCTGTAGTGCAGTACGCGCACGTGATGTGATTTGGACTCCGATGGAATGGGTGGAGTAACAGTCCAGCAGCAATCCGTATTATTCAGAGCCCTATGAAATGACACCATATATACATTTTACAGACCCTCATGATTATTCCCTACAATACTTTTACTGCAGCACCCAGAACAGTTCTTGCTCTAAGCCAATACAGTATTTATTCCATATACAGTGATTCGCGATTTTTTTTAAACCCAAATGTCACTTAAATAGTGTAACGACCCTGGGTTTATAAGCGCGGAAATCGACTCTGCCGTTTGAGCATGCTTTTGCGGCACAGTCGATAGCGCGCCGGACCCTCGGGCTAGGAGGTCGAGGGTTCGAGACCCGCTCCCTGCCTGTTTCATTACAATATGAACAAATATAAATCATTGTTAATGGTTCAGACAACAAAATGTCATATATCATGAATGGTTATTTACACTTTTCTACTATTACATGAGACATTTAAAAATATATATACAAATATTTCCTGACACGGAAGTACTTTTTTGTGTTGACGAGAGGCTGATCATGTGACGAGTTCGCGAATCAAAATTCCCACTTGTGCTGCCACTGGACAGCAAAAAACAAGTAAGTTATGTATTGTAATTTAAATTAGTTTGTAGTGGTTAAGTGTTCAGTTAGATTACATACTGTAGCTACCTCAATTGGTATTTCAAATAAGTTCGCTGACTTAACAGCAATCGCTAACTAGCCGAAATTTAACTAGCTAGCAGGGTTAGCTAAATACAAATCCCCCTAGATACAGCCACGTCGTGAGATTTGTAAATGAAAGAGGAATATAATAATACGAATTGAATGGAGTTTACCATTTTCCCATTTAGAGTTTCTGGCACAGCACAGAAATGCCCTTATCCAGATGGGGGGACAAAGGCATTTCCTAACAGACTTGCTAACTTTATCAAAAATAAAGCACTCTTCATATAATTAATTAAAATGGCTTTATTTGTATGGCATGTTCAATAGAAACAACGTTTTAAAAATCCGACGCGTTTCGGGCTGCATGGTCTTTGTCAGGGAGTACAAATAAATTATAATACAATGTCCTCTTTTGAACAGCTTTTTCCAATCAGCCCTAATTAGAAGAGGGAGTGGTTACAAAATAGATTCGACAACGCCTAGTAAGCAATACTTTACACATTAAAGTGAAATACTGTTACTGTTTACTCCATGCTAGAAGCATCAGAAAGCTTAGAAAGGTAGTTCTAACCTTAAATATAACTGGGCAAAGTGCCAAGAAAAGGAAAGCAATCTATTCCATAGTACACTAGACCACAGCAAACATGGACAACAACAGTAAACATAGCTGAGGGCAATAGAGCAACATGTCCACTAGATGACAGCAAATGGTCCTATCACGACCCTACATAAAAGGCGAGAAATCCATATCTTAATTTAGACCAGGGTACTTAGTGGCCTGTCGTTTGTAAATCCCAAAACGACCCCTTTTCTATTTGAGGTCGGAACATGATAAATACCCATAGTTTGTAGGGAGGCAGGGTTGCCATGGTGTAAGGACTTGTAGTGCCTTGCCATGGGGTAGTCATCATTGCCTACCCGTATGGCATACTTGTGTTCCACTAAGCAGTCTTGAAGGCGTTTCTTTGTCCGTCCAATGTAGAACACCTTGCACTGTGGACATTCCAATCTGTAGATGACATGAGTGGTTTTGGAGTTAATGAAATGCTTGATGTGATACTCCATTTTAGAATCTGTGTCAACAAAATACTTTTTCTGTGCAATATTTCTGCAATGGTTGCACTGGTTGCATTTAAAAGAGCCCTTGGGTTTGTGGTCTTAGCCAAGTTTTTTTGACAGATAGCTGTGGGCTAATTTGTCATTTAGGGTAGGACATCTCTTAAAGCTTATGAATGGTGGCTCTGGGAAGACTTGGCGTACTAGTGTATCGCTTTGGATGATTCCCTAATTATTTTTAATGATTATTTGATTGTTCTCTACTTCAATGCTGTATTTTGTAACAAAGTACACTCTCTGATGTATCACAAGGCACTCCCCTTTGCAACAAGTTCTCTCTGTCAAGTTGTCTGGCCCTTATACCTGCATATTTCAGGACCTGAGCGCTGTAGCCCCGATTCAAGAAGCGATTCTCCAATTCAGCCGATTTGTGTGCAAACAACCTTTGTCTTTTTTATTGATGTCAAGGTCCAAAAAAGGAATGTTATCCTTGCTGTTCTCCATAGTTAGTTTGATGTTAGGGTTAATGCTGTTAAGGTATCGGTGAAAGGAAATAAGTTAATCTTCTGAGCCGGACCAGAACAGGCAAACATCAATATAGCGCCCCCACCATATAATCCGGTCAAAGAACTGGTTATTAGAAGGATCCAAAAATGAGATCATTTTCCCATTTACCCAAGTACAAACCAGCGTAGGAAGGGCTGTAGCAAGCTCCCATGGCACATCCTTTGACTTGTTTAAAAATACGGTCCTGAAAGACAAAGATGTTATTATTAAGAGTCCATTCAGTCAGTGAGACAGTGAATTCTGTAGGAGGCATCTAAGTCTCAGGCCGGTTACTCATGAAATGGTCCATAGCTGCCAATCCTTGTTCATATTCAATGGTGGTGTATAGAGACTCCACATCCATGGTGACTAAAAAGGAAGCTGGTACCAACATTGTTCAATTCCTTAATTTGGTTCAACACATCTGTGGTATCTTGAAGATAGGCTATCTTGAAGATAGGCTGTGAGTGATGGCAGAAAAGGCTTAATAAAGTAATCAATGTACTTAGAGATGGGTTCTGTCAGACTTTCATTACCACTAATGACTGGTCTGCCTGTTTTTTTTTCAAGATTCTTATGGACTTGGAAGAAGATAAAAAGAAGCCAGACTGCAATTAAAAAGACATTTGAACTCAATGTCTGAAATGAAGCCATTCTCCTTAGCTTCTGTGAGGATATCTTTCAATTCAGTTTTTAGGTCCTCTATAGGGTTGAAGGCAAGAGATATGGTATAATTCATCATTGTCTAATTGATGGTAGGCTTCTGTCACATATGTCTTTACTCCACACTACTGTAGCGCCACCTTTGTCTGTTTTTTAACCACAATCCGTCCATTTTTGGACAATGATTGAACTGCATCCCTCTCTGTCTTAGAAAGATTACGTTGTGTTTGGTTAGAGTCAATTTGACCCTTAAATAGATTCTCCACATCAAAATTCACCTTCTTGGCAAATGTATTTAGTTTGGCATTCTGAACAATGGGACAAAAGGTGGACTTGGGCTTAAAAGGTGTTTTTGAGGGCACAAACTTCCTGACCTGAGACACTGGTGTCTAGTTGGAGAGATGTTTTGCTTGTACCAGGCCTTCAGATGTAGAAACGAAATAGGTCAGTCTTTGTATTGAATACATTAGTTGAGTATGATGGGGCAAAGGACAGTCCTTTAGACAAGACCCTTACACAATCATCAGAAAATGGTTCTCCAGAAATGTTGATCACAGCCTTGTTCTCGTCCTGCTCCGTGTGGTTGGATAGTCTTGATTTCTTCCTCCCCGTCCGTGTTGACCTCTTCCGCGTCCTCTCACTCTCTTGTTGAGGAACCTGCGTGACTCCTCTTCCTGGTCTAAAAAATATTGGGAGGAGCTGGCCTCTGAGTGTCTGGGGTGATTCTCATTGTCACTGCTCGTAAAGTTGAAAGAAAAAGATCTAGGCTTCCTCCTCTGCAAATGTGATTCTGAATTCTTGCGGGTTGGTTTTCTCCAGGCAAAGACCTTGCCATCTCTATAGTCTACTTCATCTCTTCTAAATTTTCTTAGCTTGTCTTCAATGTCAGAGTGAATGTGTCTACTTTCTCTTTCAAGATCTCATCACATTGTGCTTTGTTAGAATTGTCACAGTGTTCTGTGATTTTCCTTTTTACTTCAATTTCTGTTTGGACTACTTGTCTGTCCTTTTTAGATTCTTCTATTAGAAGTAGCATTAGGTCAATAGCCTCCCATTTATCTCTAAATTCAGTTTTACCTTGTGCTCCATTAGCTGGAAACTTCATAATATGGAGTCCTCTGGGGATTAGGCCTTTCCTCCAATAGTCAGATAAGGTGATAGAATTGAGGTCAAGTTTGGTGTCTTTCTCCATAAGGTGTTGCAAGTCTCTGTAAGCCTTGTTTAACTTCTTGCGGATTCTTGCGGACAACTTCCGGTGAATTGCAGAGCGCAAAATTCAAATGACAGAAATAGTAATATTTAACATTCATGAAAATACAAGTGTCATACATCAGTTAACAGCTTAACAACTTGTTAATCCAGCCGCTGTGTCAGATTTCAAAAAGGCTTTACAGCGAAAGCACACCATGCGATTATCTGAGGACAGCGCCCAGCACGCAAAAGCATTAAAAACATTTTCCAACCAAGCAAATGCGCCACGAAAGTCAGAAATAGCAATAAAATAAATCACTTACCTTTGAAGAACTTCTTCTGTTGGCACTCCAAAAGGTCCCAGCTACATCACAAATGGTCGTTTTGTTCGATAAAGTCCTTCTTTATATCCCCAAAAACTCAGTTTAGCTGGATTCAATAATCCACCGGTTTCCCTCCTTCAAACTGCATACAAAATGAATCCCAAACGTTACCAATAGACTTCTCCAAACAAGTCAAACAACGTTTATAATCAAACCTTAGGTACCCTAATACGTAAATAAACGATACAATTTCAGACGGAGAATCGTTATTGTCATTACCGGAGATAAACAACAAAGTACGCGCATTTACCAGAATGCGTAACAAACACTACAGCCAAAATGGGAGCCACTTAGAAAAACTAGCAAATTTTTCCAAAAACAAGCCTGAAACTCTTTCTAAAGACTGTTGACATCTAGTGGAAGCCCTAGGAACTGCAATCTGGGAGGTTTTCCCTTCATATTAAAAATGACAGACATAGGAATCAATGGTAGGCAGATTTTTTTTTCTTCTTCTGGATGGTTTGTCCTCAGGTTTTCGCCTGTCATATCAGTTATGTTATACTCACAGACATTATTTTTAATAGTTTTAGAAACTTTAGAGTGTTTTCTATCCAAATCTACCAATTATATCCAATATCCTGAGTAACAGTTAGTTTACTTTGGGCACGCTTGTCATCCAGACGTCAAAATACTGCCCCCTAGCCCAAAATCCATTCCATTATTCTCTATGGCTGTCATCTCATCTAGCAATAAGGTAGTGGTAATAATCCTTTGACCCTCTTCATGGGAATAGGAAAATCTTGTAGCCTCTTGGGTAAAATCCATAGTATGAGTTGTAAAATGTCCCCAAAACACAGAAAAACATTTACTGTGGAACTGCTTACTCTAAGCACTACCCAAGTGCTATGATTAACTTGTAGAAAAAAAAGAGGGGAAGCGCTGCTAAGGTTCACAATAGTAGATTTTGGTAGACAGAAGGTGCTCTTTGGTAAAAGGGGTAAATTGGTTATAAAAAATAAAGGAGGAGCAAGGCACTCTTCATATGAATAATTAAATGCCTTTATTTGTATTGCATGTTCAATAGAAACAACATTTTAAAAATCCGACACGTTTCGGCTGCATGGCCTTCGTCAGGGAGTACAAGGAAATGATAATACAATGTCCTCTTTTGAACGGCTTTTTCCAATTAGCTCTAGCATACCACTGCTGGCTTGCTTCTGAAGCTAAGCAGGGTTGGTCCTGGTCAGTCCCTGGATGGGAGACCAGATGCTGCTGGAAGTGGTGTTGAGGGCCAGTAGGAGGCACTCTTTCCTCTGGTCTAAAAAATATCCCAATGCCCCAGGGCAGTGATTGGGGACACTGCCCTGTGTAGGGTGCCGTCTTTCGGATGGGACGTTAAACGGGTGTCCTGACTCTCTGAGGTCATTAAAGATCCCATGGCACTTATCGTAAGAGTAGGGGTGTTAACCCCGGTGTCCTGGCTAAAATTCCCAATCTGGCCCTCAAACCATCATGGTCACCTAATAATCCCCAGTTTACAATTGGCTCATTCATCCCCCTCCTCTCCCCTGTAACTATTCCCCAGGTCGTTGCTGCAAATGAGAACGTGTTCTCAGTCAACTTACCTGGTAAAATAACGGTAAAATAAATAAAATAAAATAAAAAAATTAGAAGAGGGAGTGGTTACAAAATTGATTGGACAACAACTAGTAAGCAATACTATACACATTAAAGTGAAATACTGTAGATATGTTAACTAACTAACTTTGTTGATACTTTTAAGGTTGGAACCAACATGCAGTACCTCCAGCAGGAAGAGAGGCAAGAACCATTGGTCCGCCAGTTCAGTGACAAGCTACACTATTCACAGCCTTTTGTAATTTTCAATGTAATTGTATTGCTGGACTTTTTGAAACTTTATGTATTTGCATTGTTTTAAAAATGTACAAATAAAAGGAAATGTATGGATTAAACATGTCTTTAATGTTTATTTGTTTTAGCTGTTAGTGATAATTACCTAAGTGTTAAATACATTTGTAATTACTTCATTAAGCCTTTATGTAATGTATGTGTTATGAATGACCAAAGGTCTCTGACTGTATAGTAGGTATTAACATTCTGCTGATTTATGAAGGTTCTCTCATGATCCACAGGTTGTTTAAATGGTTTCTTTGGACCTGCAAAGCTTGTGTTTGTGTGTCAGAACCAAGATGATTTGGAGGAGTCCAACCCGAGACTACCACATCAGGTATTCCTCTCCTGTTCCCATGCTGGGGACCAGGGCTTGATTCCAACCTGTTGAATCAGTGCCAACATTTTGTGGCTGATCTTTCAGCGGGGGAGTGGGTGAATGTGTCAAAGAACTGACTGGGCCCAGCACCGTGAGTTATGGCTAGTTTTTGTTTGTGTACACAGGAACATGCAACTTGGTTCCAGAAGAAAGACACTTTTCATTTCTTTTGGTTGGGGACTTCCATCAAGGTAAGTGTTTCTTGGTGTAACGTCATCCCCAGGTTATTGCAAACACAGCACATATAAGCCTGGGATATCAACTATTCAAAGTTGGCCTTAGTGTGAGTGACCATAGAAGTCTATAGGAGTGAACTTCCTGAGTAAAGAATTTGTCATCGTCACTACTTAACACAGTTCAAAAGTCCTAATTATGGCTAAACCCTGCCCATTTCCACAATTTAGCTTCTTAAAATTTGATTTTAAACCTAACCCTAACTAATGAAGGCTGGTCCCTCAGAACTTCCGTGCATTTGGGCGAAGGAGATTAGGTGTAATGTGATTAACATGACATCACTTTAGAGCGTATGCCATCCTTCAGTACAACATGTCATCCTTTATAAAGCACATGTTTATGTCACATTTGACATTCGCGATTGTCACACAGTGATGTCACACTTATTAACCCTTTATAAAGCATGATTTACGGTTATAGATGCTTTGTAACACATGTAGTGCCTATGAAGGCTTTATGAAGCTTTTCAAAGCTACACGTCATTTAAAGCGGGACTGTAGTTGGGGGGGATAAATTGGAAAGCTCTGTAGTCCTGCTTTGTGGCATTCCACGAAGCCTCTGTTATACCGATCATACTGTACATTTGTGTGTAGATATGGTTGTCCTTGTTTGATTGGACGTCTTTCAGCGATGCTCCCATTGGCACATTTATTGCTAAATATACAAGACCATTTTAGCCACACCCGTTGCTAACCGGTGTATATAATTGCGCGCAAACACTCACTACAGAGTTCCAAATTGCCTCTGGAAGCAATGTTAGCACATGAACTGTTCGCCGGGAGCTTCATAAAAATGGGTTTCCATGGCCGAGCAGCCGCACTCAAGCCTAAGATCACCATGCGCAATGCCAAACTTCGACTGGAGTGTTGTAAAGCTCGCCACTATTGGACTCTGGAGCAGTGTAAGCAAGTTCTCTGGAGTGATAAATCACGCTTCACCATCTGGCAGTCTTACGTATGAATCTGGATTTGGTGAATGCCAGGAGAACGCAACCTGACCGAATGCATAGTGCTAAATCTAAAGTTTGGTGGATGAAGAATAATGGTCTGGGGCTGTTTTTCATGGTGCGGGCTAGGCCCCTTAGTTCCAGTGAAGGATAATCTTAACGCTACAGCATGCAATGACATTCTAGACGATTCTGTGCTTCCAACTTTGTGGCAAAAGTTTGGGGAAGGTCCCTTCCTGTTTCAGCATGACAATGCCCCCGTGCACAGAATCCTGACCTCCAAACCCATCCAACATCTTTGGGATGAATTGGAACGCCGACTGCGAGCCACACCTAATCGTCCAATATCAGTGCTGACTTCACTAATGTCATTGTGGCTGAATGGAAGCAAATCCCCGCAGCAATGTTCCAACATCTAGTGGAAAGGCTTTCCAGAAGAGTGGAGGCTGTTATAGCAGCAAATGTGGGACCAACTCCATATTAATGCATTTTGGAATGAGATATTCGACGAGCAGGCATCCACATACTTTTAGTCATGTAGTGTAGCTAGCTAAACATCTACCGGTAGCCATATCTATGACTAAAAAGAGAAGAGGTTTTACAATAAAACCATTTCTCTTTTTAGTAGTAGATATAGTTACTAAACAGAAAGTTACAATGTTACAACCAGCCACCCAAAGCTATGTTTACCAGCAAACATTAGCACATGACTGGAGTTGGCTATTTAGCCACACTTTATGTTTGTACTTGTTAGCAAATATGTAACATCAGCAATTGTACATAATTGTGCTACTAGTTATGTAACATCATTGACGAGGGTTGATATTGGTTATGATTTTGACAGTGGATGCATTTTAATCACACAAAATTATAGGCATGACTCAAAATAAGATTCCAAACAGATGTAAATAAGCAAGCTAGCTAGCTAAGTTTACTAACAGTAAGGAAAAACAATACAACAATAATTTACTGTTGTAAATCTCTAAAACTGAAGCTGGTTTTACTATAGAAATATTTTGCCTAAGCATGCCTGTTAGACATGACTATCTAGCTACTGTCTGCCTACCTAGGTACATTTGTACAGTCTGGTCACTATACAGAAGTTCAGGTTTATGCCATATTTCTTTCTATTAGGCTAGATATTGTTCAAAATGTATGTATGTTCAACTAGCCTACCCTACTGTTGACGTTATGCTGGCACAGTTAAACTGTGAATGTAAGATTCTTGTTAAATACCCAGTTCTCTTTCTTAGTTAACATTGAACAGTGTACACCCCCCTGTGTTTTAGATGTATATAAACATATTCTTTGAATCCATAAAGGCAGACAAATTTTGAAGATTGATAGAAAATATCCATATTTATTTTAGTGGTTCTACATGGTCTTATGCTGAGCCACACTGGCTGCGTTTACACAGGCAGCCCAATTCTGATTTTTTTTGCGTTTAACCAATCACATCAGATCTTTTCACATCAGATCTTGTTCAGAACTGATCTGATTGGTCAAAAGACAAATTAATGAAAAAAGGATCAGAATTGGGCTGGCTGTGTAAATGCAGCAATAGCCCTTTATCCGTCTTTGGCAATGGTGTTTGGCATGGTGGGATGGGGGAGCTGAGACTCTTTGTGCTTGTGGCAAAGGTTATTTTCCTGTCTGCGGTGTACGACCAGCTGGATAAGACTCTTCCGGAAGTGGTGTAGGGCCTCTTAACCACCAACTGTTTGGACCTCTTGCAGAAGATCTACTGGTACTGCACATCTCTTGGAAAGACATGGTTGTTGCGTTAGCATTTTACACTTTTTGTGTAAGGGATGTAGGGCAATTCGCCTTTGTTGGTAAAGGGGTTAACCGAATGGGATCTAAGTGTTTAGAGACAGGCTAGTGTATTGTTTAAGGAAAATGAGGGACATTGGGAGCTGCCCTTGAGAGGAAGAGCAGTCAACAAAGTGAACGGGCTGCAGAAAGTGTGAAAAGTCTTAGGGGGGCAGTTCTTACAGAGAATGTATTGTTGTGTTTGGGAGATTGAGGAGAAATGGCACTTCTCAATCGCTCTCATATACAACAATACATTTACTGTCTCTAAACACTACCATGCACAAAAAAATCCTTCCTCATCTCAAAGACCTGTCTGTAAACCTCCTCCAGCCTATTGACTTTGACATATCATTCTTGTCAATAGTACCCCTTGGCAGAGGATTTTTGTAGACGTGTTTTTTTATTTGTGTTTTGAGAATCTGCAGCGAGAAGAATGGGGTGGTTGTGATTACTGTTGTAGTCTTGATTTTCTACCTTTCAGTGTCCCTTGCTGGTTTCTGTCCCACAACCTTGTTGTGCTCCCTAATTGCAAGGTGTGTCCACTCCCTCATGCTTGTGTACCCAGAATTCTGCCGCTTTGGGGTATTTTGCAACATGGCGCTGTGGAAGGACTCCAGATAAAGGTGAAAAGGGGTCGTCTAAATTGATTACATGGTCTGGAAGGTACTCTGTGGTCATCAGGCTACCTCTAACCACCCCATAACACAAACCCATACAAACACTACCCAATTCATGCTTATGCCATGCTTACTGTAAATGTATCTAAGCCGTTAGCTTGTAAATATTTTTGACAACTTACCTTCACCTTGTGCATAGCTAGGGGTTGGAAGCACATGGTGGTGGAAACAGATTCTGTACCACCTATAACAAAATACACAAACAATTGAACCACCCCATTATTTGTATTGATCGCTATCTGACTGGCTAGCTT
The DNA here is from genome assembly GCF_029448725.1 of Salvelinus fontinalis. Classification (NCBI taxonomy): domain Eukaryota; kingdom Metazoa; phylum Chordata; class Actinopteri; order Salmoniformes; family Salmonidae; genus Salvelinus; species Salvelinus fontinalis. The sequence goes on from NC_074667.1 coordinate 17,268,137, forward strand.
GGTACACCTAAAATGGACATTTCAATATGGCTAGCTTGCTCTTAGCTAGCAAGCATCACTAAAATGGAAGCACGATTGCTAGCCAGCTGAGAACCAACTAACCAACCATAGACAATTTATGCACATTCATCATTGCGACCAACACAAAGAGTGAGTTAGCTATATGGACAAGTGTGGAATAGAAGGCTAACAGATTGAACTATTCATATTTGCTTACGTTAGCTAACGTTAGTCTAAGATAGAATGAACAAACTAACATGTTTACTCTGCTTCTGATAGCTACCAGTCTAGCAGTGACTACCATGGCATAGGTGAAATTGATAGAGAGTGTGTATCCAAAAGATAGCTATATACAGGCAGTGGCGACCCACATTTTTTTCAAGCAAAAAATATATACAGTTGAAGTCGGAAGTTTACATACACCTTAGCCAAATACATTTAAACTCAGTTTTTCACAATTACTGACATTTAATCCTAGTAAAGATTCCCTGTTTTAGGACAGTTAGGATCAACACTTTATTTTAAGAATGTGAAATGTCAGAATAATAGTAGAGAGAATGATTTATTTCAGCTTTTATTTCTTTCATCACATTCCCAGTGGGTCAGCAGTTTACATACACTCAATTAATATTTGGTAGTATTGCCTTTAAATTGTTTAACTTGGGTGAAACATATCGGGTAGCCTTCCACAAGCTTCCCACAATAAGTTGCGTGAATTTCAGCCCATTCTTCCTGACAGAGCTGGTGAAACTGAGTCAGGTTTGTAGGCCTCACACTTTTTCAGTTCTGCCCACAACTTTTCTATAGGATTGAGGTCAGGTCTTTGTGATGGCCACTCCAATACCTTGACTTTGTTGTCCTTAAGCCATTTTGCCACAACTTTGGAAGTATGCTTGTAGTCATTGTCCATTTGGAAGACCCATTTGCAAACAAGCTTTAACTTCCTGACTGATGTCTTGAGATGTTACTTCAATATATCCACATAGTTTTCCTCCCTCATGATGCCATCTATTTTGTGATGTGTACTAGTCCCTCCTGCAGCAAAGCACCCCCACAACATGATGCTGCCACCCCTGTGCTTCACGGTTGGGATGGTGTTCTTTGGCTTGCTAGCCTCCTCATTTTTCCTCCAAACATAACGATGGTCATTATGGCCAAACAGTTCTATTTTTGTTTCATCAGACCAGAGGACATTTCTCAAAAAAGTACGAACTACTTTTGTAATACAACTTTAGGTATTTTTTAAGTTAATAATCGATAAAATTGAAGACGGGATGATCTGTGTTCAATACAGGATTAAAACCAACTGTAGCATGCTTTCTGGTCTCGCGCCTCTAACAAACAGGACACGTCGAGTGACTCTCGTTCAAGATGGCCGTACTTCTTCATTACACAAAGGAATAACCTCAACCAATTTCTCAAGACTGTTGACATCTAGTGGAAGCGGTAGGAACTGCAAGCATGTCCCTTAGAAATCTGGTTTCCCAATGAAAATTCATTGAAAAGAGTGACCTAAAAACAAAGAAATCTGAATGGTTTGTCCTCGGGGTTTCGCCTGCTAAATAAGTTCGGTTATACTCACAGGCATGATTCAAACAGTTTTATAAACTTCAGAGTTATCCAAATATATACTAATAATATGCATATCTTATCTTCTGGGGATGAGTAGCTGGCAGTTTAATTTGGGCATGCTTTTCATCCAAAATTCCAAATGCTGCCCCCTACCCTAGAGAAGTTAATAATACTTCCTGTTGACCCGACCAAGTGACTTCTCACCTATGATCATGCTGTGCCCTCAGTGTCGGCCAGTTGATATAACCTAGAGGATTTAGGTGAGAAGGGGTAGAGGAATGAAGTGGAGAAGAGAGACAGTTATTGTGTGTGTGTGTGTGTGTGTGTGTGTGTGTGTGTGTGTGTGTGTGTGTGTGTGTGTGTGTGTGGTCTCACCTGGTGTCCACACTAAATGGCTACAGAGTACTTTATGCTGAAAAATAGACACACAACGACAAACAATAGAAGATAATGTCAATAGAAGATACTGTATGTGACGCAGACACCTTTTGGAGTGTACCTGAAACATTTAAATATAGAGGGCTATGTGTCTCACCACTTGGTTATTGCAAGGCTAACCCCCAGGGAAATCATGACTTGGCAGCAACAGATAGTCCATTGAAAATGGCTGTGTTTATGTGGTGTAAATCTGAAAATTAGCAGCACTTTTGCCAGCAATAAAGCTTCCACGGCCTGTTCCTCAGACAGTGAACATCTGGCAATATCTACATTTTCGACCCCTTGGTCAGCTCGCTCTCTGAAAGTAAAGCAAACAGCTTATCTTTTTATAGACATGAAAACAATAACTGAGATATGACCGTTCAATCTAAAGCAGCAGATGTCATTTTTAGGATACGTCAATACAGCCCAGTGCTGCTTACCTGAGATGCCATCTTCGTAGGTGTCCCCTTTGACTGTCCTTGTGTCGAAAAAAAAGTTGCTTTCAGAACAATTATTTTTGATTGAAAATAAAAAAGGTTTTTCTCTCGACAAAAATGAGACAAATGTACCTCCATAGCATTATAACCATTTGCCTGTGAATACCCATACCTCATACAAACGTGCTACTGTATGCAGAATTCTTGACGCACAACCGAAGATGCTGCCATATCCTGCCAGCACGCCCACAAGCGAGCCATTCAGGAGCAGAATGATGACGCGTGGAGGAGGGAAAGGAATGAAATGGGAACAGCAATTTGTTGCAAGTTGGGGAGTAGGGCTACTCGCTGAACAGTAGACTATTCAACCTTTACTAAAGAATAGTCTAATACCCGAGCTAGATGTGAACCCCCCCCCCCCCCTCCTATCACAGACCAGATTTGCCCTAACGACCAAGGGGTAGCTTGCTACTCAATGTAATAAAGTAAGAACTTTTCAAATAAGTTACCTTACACGTTATGTTGGCTGACAATTTGTTAGCAACCCTGTCCTTACGAACCACATAGCATATCATTACAGCAGTATATACCGGTATGTTAGCTAGCTACCTAACGTTAGTAACGTAAACTCACTCCATTCCGTACAAATGTGCGTAACCGCGACATTCAAACGAGGCTAAAAAAGAAAACGAATGCGACTGTGTTGACTTCAAAATCGGGGGTGAGAACTAGGTTTCTATTCAAGCGTTGATTGACAAGGTAATGACTCTATAGTATTGGAGAAAAGTTGAAAAAACTGACCCTCCGTTACATCGTGACGTGTCATGTCGTAACGTACAGCACGCATAAAGCAACTATTTCTGTCTTACAATCTCTCTCCACCAGGTGTAGCACTTCTCTCATTGTTTAAAAACAAGAAATGGACAGTGACGAGGGTAAGGGGGGATACTTAGTAATTTTTTTCGTCATCATTGCATGCGATCATCATTCTCAAAGCCGCTGTTTACTTCTTAGATCACTTTAGCACCGCCCTAAAAACCCGATTCAAATTTGACACAAACCTTCAAATAGGTATGTAATGACACATTATATAAACTCTTTATAGTGTTTTATTTACATTTTAGAGGCGATAAGGTGATAAGTTGGACAGATCGAGTGAAAAAAAGCAATTTTCCCACACAACATCTCTCCTCACTATCACGCATTAGTTTCGCTTCCCCACCCGCCATTTTTAAAAAGACCCGACGGGGCTCATTGCCTTCTTGAATCATGCAGAAACGGGCAGCATGGGGGTCATGCAATTGATTCTGTTGGAAAGGGGAGAAATTGTGCTTTACAATGGTATTGACATTACAGTTGATCTGGAAGTATTACGTTTTTGGGGCGCTAAAATAAGGGCAATTGTACGGACCAAGGCGATGTACGAGTTTACGTTAGTTATACATCAAACTTGCAAGTATATTAACTATAGGCTAACTAATTACCCAACGTTTAATGACTTGATTATTCTCGTCATTCTTAGCTTAGCTAAATGGTATAGTCGTTGTGCTTTATTAATGGACATTCAGGTGCTTTCGTAAATTTGCTCTGGCTATCTATAGGCTCGACAATAGAATGAGTCAAAATTCATCCAAGGCTGAAAAACGGCTTAACCGGAACACTAGCGCGAGCCCATAGCAAATTGATGGAATCGAACGTTCGCAGAGCCTGTTTTGACTGGAGTGATGCTGAGAATTCCATTAAAAATGTAGCCCTTTTTTTTATTTTACCACTACAATCTGTTCGGACGAAACTGGAAAAAAACGACTTGTGTAGAAAGTAAACATCCGCACCTCGATGGTGTCAACTGTGCTTATGTTTGCGTAATGAAAAAGTAGGGAAAAATAAGAACTTCTGACCATTTCTGGTCTGGTAATCGATGACAAATGAGCTCGCTGCCCAGACTTACATAATTACATAGAGGAGATTCTCCTGATTTGCCACCCTCAAAGCATCGTTACCCATCGCGCCACAAAAGCCGCAACCCTTACAGAGCAAGGGGAACAACTACTTCCAGGTCTCAGAGCGAGTGACGTCACCGATTGAAACGCTATTGGCGCGCACCCCGCTAACTAGCTAGCCATTTCACACCGGTTACACCCGACTTGAAAAAAATATACATTTACACATGTTGAGATATTTGGCGAAATAGACAGACATGCCTATATTTCCCCCATAGGAAACAATGGGAAGCCCGCAGAGTTCCAATATTATTTTTGTTGTTTAAATTTTAACTATAAAACAACGTGAGCAGGTCTCATTGCCTACAATAGCGAAGCAGGCATTGTGACGTTGAACAACAAGCTGGGAATAGAACGTTCGGAAGGCAAGTTGGTGCCATGGTGCTCAATATAACTAATTGGAGCATGCACTAAAATAAGGCCTGTTTTTTTGTGATTACTTCAAAACGACGGCAAGCAGCTGGGAAATCCTGATCATCCGTTCACCTACTCTGCGTCTCACAAAGACACTGGGGTTGGAACCGAAAAATCTCAAATTTGGACTCATCAGATCAAAGGACAGATTTCCACCGGTCTAATGTCCATTGCTCGTGTTTCTTGGCCCAAGAAAGTCTTCTTATTATTGGTGTCCTTTAGTAGTGGTTTCTTTGCAGCAATTCGACCATGAAGGCCTGATTCACACAGTCTCTTTTGAACAGTTGATGTTGAAATGTGTCTGTTACTTGAACTCTGTAAAGCATTTATTTGGGCTGCAATTTCTCTCTATCTCTAATGACCTTATCCTCTGCAGCAGAAGTAACTCTGGGTCTTCCTTTCCTTTCCTGTGGCCAGTTTCATCAGCGCTTGATGGTTTTAGTGACTGCACTTGAAGAAACTTTCAAAGTTTTTAATTTTCCAGATTGACTGACCTTCGTGTCTTAAAGTAAATGAGGGACTGTCGTTGCTCTTTGCTTATTTTAGCTTTTCTTGCCATAATATGGAATTGGTCTTTTACCAAATAGGGCTATCTTCTGCATACCACCCCTATCTTGTTACAACACAACTGATTGGCTCAAACGCATTAAGAAGAAAAGAAAATTAACTTAATGTGGGCCGGTGGTAGTATTCGGTATTTCGGATGACTGACGTGCCCAAAGTAAACTGTCTGTTATTCAGGCCTAGAGGCTCGGATATGCATATAAATGATAGTAGTTGATAGAAAACACTCTGATGTTTCCAAAACCGTTAAAATAATGTCTGTGAGTATAACAGAACTGATATAGCAGGTGAAAACCCGAGGAGAATCCATCCAGGATTTTTTTTGTTGCTCACCACTCATTATAATGGCTGTCTATCGGAATATCAAAGTAATACCTCCCAGATTGCAGTCCCTAGGGCTTCCAGTTGATGTCAACAGTCTTTAGAAAGAGTTTCAGGCTTGTTTTTTGAAAAATTAGCTAGAGTTTGTAGTTTTTTGAGTGGCTCCCATTTTGGCTGTAGTTTTGTGGCGCGAGGGCGCGCACTTCGTTATTCATCTCCGGTAATGTACATACCATTCTCCGTTTTCAATTGTATTGTTTATTTACATATTAGGGTACCTGAGGATTAATTAGAAACGTTGTTTGACTTGTTTGGACGAAGTTTATTGGTAACCTTTGGGATTCATTTGTATGCAAGTGCGCCAACTAAACTGACTTTTGTGGGACTTTATCGAACAAAAGGACCATTTGTTGTGTAGCTGGGACCCTTGGGATTGCAAAAAGAGGAAGATCTTCAAAGGTAAGTGATTTATTTTATCGTTATATCTGACATTCGTGACGCCTCTGCTTGGTTGGAAAATGTTTGTAATGCTTTTGATTGAGGGACGCTGTCCTCAGATAATCGCATGGTATGCTTTCGCCGTAAAGCCCTTTTGAAATCTGTCAAAGCGGCTGGATTAACAAGAAGTTAAGCTTTTAAACGATTTAAGACACTTGTATTTTCATGAATGTTTTATATTACGATTTTGTATTTTGAATTTGGCGCGCTCCGATTTCACCGGATGTTGTCGAACTTGATCCCAGTAACGGGATTTCCGTTAAGAGGCAGATGCGGTGGGACTCGAGTTTCGCCATCAGTTGGTAGACTGTCCCCTCTCTCTAGTCAGTTACACCGGAGAACGGGTGAGAGCAGTGACCTTGAGAGAGTCTCTCTCTCTCCCGCTCCAAAATATTTTTTTGATTGGTCATCCAACCTTGGAAACTCTTTCTAGAGCTCCGACCAGTTCCTCGTTGTCTTGAAAGCACAATGACAATCAGATGCAGGTAGCATCAGTCTACTAAAATAAAAAAGCGAATTATTCCAATTTATGCTAATCTGTGCTACACTAATTGATATATTATGTTATCAAAGCTCGATTTTTGATATATGGTCTGAGAAGAACAATTATTACTGATTTACAGGAAATCAGGAAATCAGTCAAATGAAATAAATTCAATAGGCCCTTATGGATTTCACATGACTGGGCAGGGGTGCAGCCATGTATGGGCATAGGCCCACCAACTGGGGAGCCAGGCCCACCCAATCAGAATTAGTTTTTCCCCACAAAAGGGCTTTATTACAGACAGAAATACTCCTCAGTTTTATCAGCTTTCCCGGTGGCTGGTCTCAGATGATCCTGCAGGTGAAGAAGCCGGATGTGGAGGTCCTGGGCTGGCGTAGTTACATGTGGTCTGTGGTTGTGAGGCTGGTTGGATGTACTACCCAATTCTCTAAAGCGACGGAGGCAGCTTATGGTAGAGAAATTAACATTACATTTTCTGGCAACAGCTCTTGTGAACATTCCTGCAGTCACCATACCAATTGCACGCTCCCTCAACTTGAGACATCTGTGGTGTTGTGTGACAAAACTGCACATTTTAGTGGCCTTTTGTCCCCAGCACAAGGTGCACCTGTGTAATGATCATGCTATTTAATCAGCTTCTTGATTATGCCACACTTGTCAGGTGGATGGATTATCCTGCTCACTAACAGGGATGTGCACAACATTTGAGAGAAATAAGCTTTTTGTGCACATGGAACATTTCTGTGATCTTTTATTTCAGCTCATGGAACATGGGACCAACACTTCAAATTTTGCATTTATATTTTTGTTCAATGTAAATAGCAAAACCGTCACTTTGTCTAGCAAGATATATTATCTAGGTAGCAATGTCTTACCTTTTCAGCAGAAAAAAATGCCAACACTGGGTCGGTTTTGAATCCCATCAACAACCTTAGTATTCCTTCCACTGTGAGCCAAAATTCATTCATTTGCATAGGAAAACTATTTATGGGCTCTATTGCTTTCCTTTTTTGCCTGTCTGCTCTCCAAAGTTCTGTTTCTTTGGCTTAGACGGAGGAGTAGTTACTGCTGGGTCAGGTTGTTTGCCATGCCTGTAACCTAGCTATCTCTGCTAGCCAGGTGTGGACATGGGCTAAGCTAGATGGCTATCATACCACCATTAGAATATCCCTGAGCTGTGGCATCGCTTCCTCACTGATGTAAAACACGTCACTCTTTCTGTGCCGCACAAAATTTGTCGTGAAATTCCGACCTGACAGGGAAAATAAAAAACAATTTAATACAGTGGTTCTCGATCAGGCTAGATATTGTTACTGTTGCATCACATTGGATGACCACTAGCGACTTATTGGCGCTTTTAAACATAAAAAATAGAAAAGTTACACATTGCAGCTTTACAGCAACATCAGGATTGAAATACCTGAGTATTAGACTGAACAGCGAGCTACAGAATATCATGCAAATAATATGCCATTGCTACAACAAAAAACAAAGAATAATCTTGATAAGTGGAGGCTGCTTCATCTTACTTTATGGGGCAAAATAAATACTGTTAAACATTTTGTAGCTGCACAGTTCAATTGTGTGTCCATGATGTTACCAGTGACCATCTCTCCCTCATTATTTAAGCAGTATGGTTAAGGATTATCTCTGGGATGGGGGTACCTGAATAAATGTGATGTTCCATGCTCCAAGGGACAGAGGAGGACTAGCACTACCCAATGTAGAACTGTACAACATAATTTGAAAAAGCCAAATTGGCCAATTTTATGATTTCCATTTGGGATGCAGATTGAGAGGTCTATCACGGGAATGTTTAAGCCTATTGAGGCCTTATCACACACACCCCAAAACAATCAGAGGCATCCAACAGAAGAGGCTAACCGAATCCTACAATATTCCCAAGAGGTGTGGGTTAAGATTCATTAGATGCTTGGAATTTCCCAGTATAAACAAAAATAATCTTCCATATTGCACAATTCCCCAGTTTGCATAGGAAAACTATTTATCTGGCAGGTATGGCTTAGACGAGGCTTTAATGCAATAGGGCATTTATGAGGAAGGAGTGTTTTGTCTTATCTGGAAAATGTAATTTCTCCTTCAGTTCTCATAAGGGAGACATCTGGAAATATTTTCAACTAAGGAGCTGCATGGGGTCTCTTATGAGTATTAATAACCTCCAAAAAGATTAACATTTTGTTACCAGGAATATTACACTTAGCATCAGTGTTTTATAGAAGAGTCTCATGTGCACAACATGGAAACTGAGAATTTAAGGTTGACTTGGCATGGTCTTAATTGTGACATTGAGGAGGATGTATGGAAAAATATTGTTTCCAATGCAGTGTGGTGTACCAGGGAAGCAAAGGTGACATTTACACATAAACTTGTTCATAGTTATCACTGGACCCCGGTTAGATTACACAAAATAGGGCTACTGCAAAAACAATTTTTGCTGGAAATGCAAGGGTGAAGTAGGTACCTTTTTGCTTGCTTATATGGGAGAGTCCCATAGTGCTCCCTTTTCGGAAGGAGGTCCTTAAACAGCTTGAGTAATGGTGGGACATCATATCCCAGTCTCCACAGTTGTGCTTTTTAGGGGATATCTATTTTTCCACCAGGTGTCAGCAGAGTTTGGTCCTGCCTCCGTGGGTTTTCTTACTGCAGCTTGACGCATACTACATAACTGGAACAGTGCAGATAGTCCGAAATCAACAGATTGGCTCAAGCTCATGGTAAAGACCGCATCTTACTAAACAATGATAGAAAAATTACAGGAGAGGAGAGGAAAATGTTGTCTATGAGAACAATTTTTTTTATTATATGAGGGATTGGACGTGTGGGTGAGAAGCTGGGATATAAATTAGTAAAAATATAACACAAGGTTGGTGGCTCCTTAATTGCTCATTGTAATGGCTGAAACTGAATAAATAGAATGGTATTGAACTCATCAAACACATGGTTTCCATGTGTTTGATACCATTCCATTCACTCTATTCCAGCCATTATGAGCGTTGTTCCTCTCAGCAGCCTCCTGGGATGTATAATGGGTGTTTTTCTGTTTCATTTCACTTTTTATTGCTGTTTAATATTCCAACCACTGATGTATAGTTGAAGGGTGCTGTCTTGTTGTTTGTGTTTTTGCTATTAGTGTTATGTAATGGTGTAATGTCATGTTGAAAAATAAACTTTATTGACCCAAAAAAGGCCCAGTGCAGTCAAACATGATTCTCTTGTGATTTATTGTAATGTACATATGTATAAATGTATAGTAACGTTCAAAAGTTTGGGGTCACTTAGAAATGTCCTTGTTTTTGAAAGAAAAGCACTTTTTTGTCCATTACAATAACATCAAATTGATCATAAATACAGTGTAGACATTGTTAATGTTGTAAATGACTATTGTGGATGGAAACGACAGATTTTTTTAATGGAATATCTACATAGGCGTAAAGCGGCCCATTATCAGCAACCATCACTCTTGTGTTCGAATGGCACATTGTGTTAGAAATTATAAACTTGGATTAGCTAACTGCTAATTGATAACACTTTTGCAATTATGTTAGCACAGCTGAAAACTGTTGTTCTGATTTTAAAGAAGCAATAAAACTGGCCTTTAGTCTAGTTGAGTATCTGGAGCATCAGCATTTGTGGGTTTGATTACAAGCTCAAATTGGCCAGAAACAAAGACCTTTCTTCTGAAACTTGTCAGTCTATTCTTGTTCTGAGAAATAAAGGCTCTTACATGTGACAAATTGCCAAGAAACTGAAGATCTCATACAACGCTGTGTACTTCTCCCTTCACAGAACAGCGCAAATTGGCTCTAACCAGAATAGAAAGAGGAGTGGTGCACAACTGAGCAAGAGGACAAGTAAATTAGTGTCTAGTTTGAGAAACAGGGCCCTCACAAGTCCTCAACTGGCAGCTTCATTAAATAGTACCCGCAAAAAACACCTTTCTCAACGTCGACAGTGAAGAGGCGACTCCGGGATGCTGGCCTTCTAGGCAGAGTTGCAAATAAAAAGCCATATCTCAGACTGGCAAATAAAAGAGTCGCCTCTTCACTGTTGACGTTGAGACTGGTGTTTTGTTGGTACTATTTAATTTATTTAAAATTCAGTGTATTGAACAGTCCTCTTATTTTCTCTGAGTTTGGAGATAACCAGTCCCAGTTAAATCGGCCATTAGGTGCATTTCATTTCCCCCCCAACCGCGCATCAGTTCAGTCAGAGAATCCAGGGATTCTACTTTTACAGATGGAGGTCTATAACATCCTATTAAATCTAAGTTCACAGCTTTAGATAATTGCAGTTTCAATGCTAAAAACTCAAACTGTTTTGGTTTTCGTGCTTCTACACCTGCATTGCTGTAACGGTTGTCCTTCGTCTTCGGAAGAAGAGGAGGAGTATGGATTGGACCAAAGCGCAGCGTATGTTGAATCCATAATAACGTTTATTAAAGAAAAAGACGAAGACACAAAAACACTTCAACAAACTACAAAATAACAAACGAAGTCAACAGACCTGAACAAACGAACTTACATAAACACGAAGAACGCATGAAACAGGTACAGACTACATAAACGAACGAACAAACCGAAACAGTGTCGTGTGGTGCAACATACACAGACACGGAAGACAACCACCCACAAATAAACAGTGTGAACAGCCTACCTTTATATGGTTCTCAATCAGAGGAAACGTCAAACACCTGTCCCTGATTGAGAACCATATAAGGCTAATTTCCAATGACCTAAACATAGAAACACAAAACATAGAATGCCCACCCCAACTCACGCCCTGACCAACTAAACACATACAAAAATAACAGAAAACAGGTCAGGAACGTGACAATTGCTTGCTGTTTGGGGTTTTAGGCTGGGTTTCTGTACAGCACTTCGAGATATTAGCTGATGTACGAAGGGCTATATAAAATAAACTTGATTGATTGATTGGTTTAGATAAAGACCTTAGTTCAGTAAGCACATATCTGTCTTTAATATAGATGGCTATACCTTCCCCCTTACTTCGTCGGTCACATTGATAAACATTATAACCATCCAAGCCTATGGACTGATTTTGAACAGATTTCTTAAGCCAGGTCTCGGACAGAACTAAGACATCTGGGTCAGCAGTGTGAACCCAGACTTTTATCATGTCCATTTTCGGGCATCAGACTCCTCACATTAATATGCATCGGTCCCAACTCTGATCTAGTTTTAAAATAATTTGGAGTCGGAAGTTCATCCATAGCCAATGGGCCTGGGTTTGGGTGAATGTTTCCTCACACCAAATGCAGAAGAATAATAAAACACCTTGATTTGTTTCTTCCTAAAATCTCTCTGCACTTAGATGATTTAAATAATACAAACTACAGTAATCTGATACAAAAAAACATTTTTAGCCAGACCAAACCCTGTTGATGAGTTTTTTGAGCATGTCACAGTAGGAGTATATTGGTAACACAATCAGATCCCTCTGATAGATAAAAGCTGCTATATATAAGTCTAAGTAGGGTTTAGCAATATCTCTGGGGTAAGGAGATTTTTTTTGATAAGAGACTATGCATTGAGCCATAACCCATGTAGGCAGCAATTAAAACCATTTGTACAAAAATACCAATTTTAATCACCGACTCCAACAATTCACTAAAACAAAAAGAAACACATTAAAATATGGTGAGTCAGTCTCTTGAAACCTTAAAAGCCCTAACTTTTTTAGCTGTAGCCTACAGGTCTAGTAGTCACACACCAGATCAGAAAACAATCACCCGACCTCAACCCAATTGAGATGGTTTGGGATGAGTTGGACCGCAGAGTAAAGAAAAAGCAGCCAACAAGTGCTCAGCATATGTGGGAACTCCTTCAAAACTGTTGAATAAGCATTCCTCATGAAGCTCGTTGAGAGAATCCCAGGAGTGTGCAAAGCTGTCAAGGTAAAGGTTGGCTACTTTGAAGAATCTCAAATATAAAATATATTTAGATTTGTTTAACACTTTTTTAATTTATTACATATATTTTTGGTTACTACATGATTCTATATGTGTTATTTAATAGTGTTAATGTCTTTACTATTATTCTACAATGTAGAAAATAGTAAAAAATAAAGAAAAACCCTTGAATGAGTAGGTGTGTCCAAACTTTTGACTGGTACTTTATATACAGTGCCATCAGAAAGTATTCATATTTCAGTTTTTTGTTTTTAATGCATTTGCAAAGATTTCAAAACAGTTTTTTGCTTTGTCATTATGCGGTATTGTGTGTAGATGGGGGGGGGGGGGGGCTCTTTAATAAATTTTAGAGTAAGGCTGTAATGTAACAACATTTCGAAAGAGGCAAGGGGTCTAAATATTTTCAGAATGCACTGTATTTCCACACAGGGGTTGGAATAATACTGTGGAATTCTGAAAATAATGATAATGCCCTTTTAGTGTGAGAGCTGTTTGAAAAACATTTTTAAAGGACCATTGCAGCTGTTTTTATGTCAATTTCAAATCATTTCTGGGTAACAATTAAGTACCCTACTTTGATTATTTTCAATCAAAATGGTAAAAAATTATCTAAAATTGCTTCTTAGCAAGAGCAAGCAAGAATTTGGGGAGTGGTCTGAGTGAAGAGGGGAAAACCTACAGCTAGCTGTTATTGGCAGAGGGGTTTGGAACTCTTTCTTATTGGTCTATTAACACGTGATGACACCAGGCAGGCAAAAACTCCATCCCACCAAAACAGGCTGTTTTGAGATTTCAGCGGGTGCAAACGGCTGCAATGGTCCTTTAAAAATGTGGCAAGCTGTTCTCCCAGAAATATGAAAGAAATTACCCAAAAAATGCAGTGGTATGTTGAACTTCTTTCTCATCAGGGTGATCAACAATTACTGAAAAGGTGTCAGGGAGGTAGCTTTGAGGGACACTGAGATGAATTAGAAAATTGCCAGAAACTTTACATAGGATGGCAGGCTATTCAGCTCCTGCACCCTCTCGGCTCAGTGGATTATTACACTTCCCTGTGAACAGATTCAGGAGTTGGCATCTGTGAATATAACCTGCTTCATGTTATTCTCAAACTAGTAATTCGTTCAGAGTAAGTTTTTAGTAGTTACACGACTAATGTAGCTAGCTAGTAATAGCTCCTAAAGTTTGTAATTTCCACGTTTTTTGTTAATCTGGCAACCCCCCCACAAAAAAATCCACTTTATTATAATCCACATAATAATTCACATTTCCTGTCATTGCAGGATTATTTTCAAAATCCTACATCTGTACCACGTTGTAGCAGCGTGAAGCACAACCGTGTGCAGAAGCACTATGTGACAGTGTGAAAGCAAAGTCTTGCATCATGCTCATCTCAATGGGCTTTTTCTCTTCTCAGATGTTGCTGACAACTGCCAGATCTTACAACATCTGGATCGCTTTTTTATGTATCAGGTAACTAACCACATCATGGTCACGTTCCCCTGCTCAGACGATGCATGTATCAACCAATGGTTGATTGCCACGTCATCGACTGTGCAATCAGGCCCCAGACTGCTATACCATAATACAGTACTAGTCAAAAGTTTGGACACACCAACTCATTGAAGGGTTTGTCTTTATTTTTTTAAACTATTTTCTACATTGTAGAATAATAGTGAAGACAAACTATGAAATAACACATGGAATCATGTAGTAAGCAAAGTTTTAAACAAATATATCAAAATATATTTTATGCACACTCAACCAGCTTCACCTGGAATGCTTTTCCAAAAGTCTTGAAGGAGTTCCCACATATGCTGAGCACTTGTTGGCTGCTTTTCCTTCACTCTGCGGTCCAACTCATCCCAAATCATCTCAATTGGGTTGAGGTCGGGTGATTGTGGAGGCCAGGTCATCTGATGCAGCACTCCATCACTCGCCTTCTTGGTCAAATAGCCCTTACAGATTGTTTTGGATCATTGTCCTGTTGAAAAACAAATGATAGTCACACTAAGCGCAAACCAGATGGGTTGGCGTATTGCTGTGCCTTGAATTCTAAATAAATCACCGACAGTGTCACCAGCAAAGCACCCCCACACCATCACACCATCTCTTCCATGCTTCATGGTGGAAACCACACATGCGGAGATCATCTGTTCACCTACACTGTGTCGCACAAAGACACTGCGGTTATAACCAAAAATCTCAAATTTGGACTCATCAGACCAAAGGACAGATTTCCACCGGTTTAATGTCCATTGCTCATGTTTCTTGGCCCAAGCAAGTCTCTTATTCTTATTGGTGTCCTTTAGTAGTGGTTTATTTGCAGCAATTTGACCACGAAGGCTTGATTCACACAGTCTCCTCTGAACAGTTGATGCTGAGATGTGTCTTTTACTTGAACCCTGAAACATTTATTTGGGCTGCAATCCAAGGTGCAGTTAACTCTAATGAACTTATCCTCTGCAGCAGTGGTAACTCTGGGTCTTCCTTTCCTGTGGCGGTCCTCATGAGAGCCAGTTTCATTATAGCGCTTGATGGATTTTTATGTCTTAAAGTAATGATGGGCTGTTGTTTCTCTTTGCTTATTTGAGCTGTTCTTGCCATAATATGGACTTGGTCTTTTACCACATAGCGCTATCTTCTGTATACCAAAACTGATTGGCTCAAATGCATTAAGAAGGAAAGAAATTCCTTCATTCCCTTCATTCCAGGTGACTACCTCATGAAGCTGGTTGAAAGAATGTCAAGAGTGTTCAAAGCTGTCATCAAGGCAAAGGGTGGCTACTTTGAAGAATCTCAAATATAAAATACATTTTGATATTTGTTTATTTCATAGTTTGTCTTCACTATTATTCTACAATGTAGAAAATAGTAAAAAATAAAGCAAAACCCTTGAATGAGTAGGTGTGTACAAACTTTTGACAGGTACTGTATGTGGTTAGCTAATACGTGAAATACCTATCCAGGTGTTGCAAGAAGTGATGGGTGCTAGAAATATTTGAGCAGAAGAACATGACTGACATTTTATAGCAATCTGTTGCCCGAATGTAATGTGATGTATGCCATTTAGCATACCGACATGTACCAAATAAGTGCCCTTTGTGAGGCATCAGAAAACGTCCCAGGTCTTTGTGCTTGAATCTGTGTATGAAATTCACTACTTGACTGAGGGACTTTACAGATAAATGTATGTGTGGGGTGCAGAGATGAAGTAGACATTCAAAAATAATGTTAATCACTATTATTGCACACAGAGTGAGTCCATGCAACTTTGTGGCGTTGAACAGATGTTTACTCCTAAACTGTTGAGGCTTCCCATACTAGGCTCCCATACTAGGCTTCCCATAACAAAGTGGTTGAATACTTATTGACTCAAGACATTTCAGCTTTTCATTTTTTATTAATTTGTAAACATTTCTCAAAGCATAATTACACTTTGGGGTATTGAGCGTGAGTTTAAATGTATTTGACAAAGGTGTATGTAAACTTCCGACTTCAACTGTACATATCCCAACCAGGATTACAGGCAACATCCGCATCGAGCTTAAGGCTAGAGCTGCTGCTTTCAAGGAGCGGGACACTAGTCCAGATGTTTATAGGAAATCCCGCTACGCCCTCAGACAAACCATCAAACAGGTGCTCTACTGATGGTCATACTATCTGTATATAAGCAACTGCTTGCTAAGGTTACGATTAGGGTTAGAATAAGGGTTAGGGTAGGGATTAGTATATAGTCTGTAGAGCATCTACGGGTGGACTATCCAAATGGTGTTACAAAACGACTTATGGCACATGTGTTATATAGCTGTTATAACGACATTATGTATGCATTCATAAGGAGACCTACTGTAAAGTGTTACCCAAACAAACAAACAAAAATACATACATTTAGGGAACTGTTGTGGCTGTTCAGAGTTAGCGTTCAATTTCTGCTCTGTTGCAAATTCTGTAGGACTTGCACGATCCTCCTGCGATCATACTCAATTAGGATGGAATCTGTCATTCCAACTGAGTAAATAATGATTATTTGATTTCCTCCCTTTGCAATGATTGTTCATCAAATGTTTTATGTCACCGAGGAAGTAACAACCTAACAGATACTGTAAATCAATACATTTCTGAAAGTAATCAATGAAGGTGTAAATAATATAAGTTATAGGACATCTCATAACTGTATGAGTTGCATTACTCAGGGATCAAATCAAGCCCCGTACCTTATAACACAGAGTTGTCACATTGCTTTGGATATGGCCGTTACTGATTTTAAGCCGTTAGCAACAACTTGTCACAATTAATGAATTGACCCCAATTTCATGTCTCTTATTGAAGTACATCAGAATGACTCATCTGAATGACTCTCTGGCTGATTAGCACTGTGTGGGTGAAACTCAAGGAGATGATATGCACATGAATTACTGTTATTGTACGGTTTAGGTTCACAGCTCTCCTTGAGACATGTACAGTATCTGATACACAGTCAAGCTCAATCAAGACAGCTCCCCTTCCAAACATGGGTCCCAAACAGAAAAATATTGCAACCTCCTTTCATATTTTTATTACAGTGTGTATATATAGATAGGGTGAGATACACGAAGAGTGGCATACAGACATGAAGGGTCCTGACAGAATTCGGAAGCACCACATCTAGAACGGACTCGGCACACAAAGGCCAAATGATTGCTTCTGCTTTGTACACTAGAAGGGGATCTTTAGTGATGCTTAGGTAAAGGATAGAGTAAGCAAATAATTTAATAAGATTGGAAAATGGAATCAATGAGGGGAGCGTAATACAAATATGCTTAGTGTTCAAATAAGAGCATAGCAGACATTTAATGAAAAAATGTACAATACTGTAAATCATTTTCCTGATGCTCACACACATTACACATCCAATATGGAATTGAACAAATCATAATATTATTCTTAATATGTAATTTTTTTTATGTATTTTTTTTTAGGGGTGGATCAGCTTAATATTGCGGAAAGAATGTTGCTTCCAATGTAATTGTCTGCATCATTTCCAATCCCCCATATTTTTTGGGGTAAATATATATATCCATACACGTATGCATACATATACACATATATACATACACATACCTATATAGACATACTTTTTTAAAGAATATACCTTTATTATTATTCCCCGCAAACCCTACCACCGATCCCCCAATTGGAGTAAACTGATAAACATTTCTGTTTTTACCTTCAATTTATACATCTTATACACATTTTACAGACACAGTCTACTTTATAATAGTTCTCTCTTGTTTGTTCTTAGTCCTTCCTCTATTTCTGTTGTCCATCCAGTTTGATTTCCACTTGTAACTGTGCTATTTCACAAAAGCTCCGCACCTATACACATTTCACAGATCCCGTATGCCCTACATTGTTTATCTTGTTATTAGTCCCACCCTTCAGCTCCACTCAACCTTTCCCATCTATCTTCCAACATCATCCATTTCGGATTTTTATTTGCCATATATTTTTCAACTGTGCTGTGATGCTTCACAAAAGATTTGAATCTTAAAAATAAACATTTTTGCTAAAATAATTATTATATTATTGATTGATTGACTATGGCTTTTCAAATCCCCCAGTATTGCTATCTGTAGCGTTAGTTCTACGCAAATGTTGCAATTCTTCAGCCATTCCTGGACCTGTGACCAAAAACGAGCTACATACGGACAATACCAAAATAAATGATCTAATGACTCTGCCTCCTCACAGCAGAATCTGCAGAGCTGGGAAGATTGTATCCCCCATATATATAACATTCTATTAGTTGCAAGAATTTTGTACAGTAATTTAAATTGAAAAATGTGAAGTTTTTCTTAATATGTTGAATGACCCCACAAAGCATTTAGTTCTGAACAGATCATTAATTCCTGTTATTCTAAACTCATCAAAAAAAGACATGTCCTCTCACTGTCAACTGCGTTTATTGTCAGAAAACTTAACATGTGTAAATATTTGTATGAAAATAACAAGATTCAACAACTGAGACATAAAGAGACATAAACTGAACAAGTTCCCCAGACATGTGACTAACAGAAATGGAAAAATGTGTCCCTGAACAAAGGGGGGGGGGGGGTTCAACATCTAAAGTTAGTCAGCATCTGGTGTGGCCAGCTGCATTAAGTACTGCAGTGCATCTCCTCCTCATGGACTGCACCTGATTTGCCATTTCTTGCTGTGAGATGTTACCCCACTCGTCCACCAAGGCACCTGCAAGTTCCCGGACATTTCTGGGGGGAATGGCCCTAGCCCTCACCCTCCGATCCAACAGGTCCCAGACGTGCTCAACAGGATTGATATCCGGGCTCTTCGCTGGCCATGGCAGAACACTGACATTCCTGTCATGCAGGAAATCACGCACAGAACGAGCAGTATGGCTGGTAGTATTGTCATGCTGGAGGGTCATGTCAGGATGAGCCAGCAGGAGGGTACCACGTGAGGGAGAAGGATGTCTTCCCTGTAACGCACAGCGTTGAGATTGCCTGCAATGACAACAAGCTCAGTCTGATGATGCTGTGACACACCGCCCCAGACCATGACGGACCCTCCACCTCCAAATCAATCCCGCTCCAGAGTACAGGCCTCAGTGTAACGCTCATTCCTTCGACGATAAACGCGAATCCGACCATCACCCCAGGTGAGACAAAACTGCGACTCGTCAGTGAAGAGCACTTTTTGCCAGTCCTGTCTGGTCCAGTGACGGTGGGTTTGTGCCAATAGGTGACATTGTTGCCGGTGATGTCTGGTGAGGAACTGCCTTACAACAGGCCTACAAGCCCTCAGTCCAGCCTCTCTCAGCCTATCACGGACAGTCTGAGCACCGATGGAGGGATTGTGCATTCCTGGTGTAACTCGGGCAGTTGTTGTTGCCATCCTGTACCTGTCCCGCAGTTGTGATGTTCGGATGTACCTTTCCTGTGCAGGTGTTGTTACACATGGTCTGCCACTGCGAGGACGATCAGCTGTCCATCCTGTCTCCCTGTAGCGCTGTCTTAGGCGTCTCACAGTACGGACATTGCAATTTATTGCCCTGGCCACATCTGCAGTCTTCATGCCTCCTTGCACCATGCCTAAGGCACATTCACGCAGATGAGCAGGGACCCTAGGCATCTTTCTTTGGTGTTTTTCAGAGTCAGTAGAAAGGCCTCTTTAGTGTCCTAGGTTTTCACAACTGTGACCTTAATTACCTACCGTCTGTAAGCTGTTAATGTCTTAATGAACATGCACCTGTGGAACATTCGTTAATTGTTTATGGTTCATTGAACAAGCATGGAAAAGTGTTTAAACCCTTTACAATTTAGATCTGTGAAGTTATTTGGATTTTTATGAATTATCTTTGAAAGACAAGGTCGTGGAAAAGGGATGTTTATATGCTATACTACTGTATTTTCATGTATGATTTTACAATGCTACTTAATTGAAAATAACATTTAAATCATAAGAGAACCTTAAATGTAATCCACAACAGTGGTATTGCTCAAATCAGTGGCATTAGTCTCTCTCCTCTCTCTCTCTCTGAGCGGTTTGCCTCAGACTTGGTGGCCAAGTTTCTGTCTCTCTCAGGAGTCTCTGTTATCCAGGAGAGATGAACCCCAAACACTGGACTGACACAACCTATCCATCTGCACAACAAGGTTAAACCGCACCACCAGGACAATGGAGACAGATGAGTTAGCTGGCTGGGTCCGTCCGGAAGGATATGTAATCAACATGATCCCCTAGAACAGATCCATTTTTAGGGCATATACTGGTGTCCTTTAAGGTGTGACTGTCAGTCAAGGTCAGTTGTCTGCAGCAGTGGTCTTTTTATTGAGGTTTGGGAACTACAATGCTTTGCAGTGCTGTTAACAATGCTTGTCTTACCTATTCTTCTTGCATTTCCAAATAGAGAGTTTCTGTATATTCAAATCACTTCTCGGTCACATTCACGGAATCCATTTTAGGACATCTTCAGTTAAAATCTGTGGTTTTCAGTTTTCAATGTTCGTAGCGTTGCATCTAAGGATGTCCTAACATTGATTCTGTATTCACTGTTTGTTCGCTTGATCCCACACTACATTTGAGGGAAGAAATGGAATTATGTCTGTGTGTATGGTCTCATAATGGACCTCTGAATGGCTGGTATGATGATGATAACTTTTCTCTACAGACCTAATGGCTACAGTGGAGTGGGCCACTCTAATAGACTTTCAATGGGATTGAAACCAATCACACTGGAGATGGAAGATTAGATTTTTCTTCTGCTGCTGAGACGGCTACCAAAGCGGTGTATGTTTCCATTTTCCACAACTATTCTTAACCTGCCATTTAGAGAAGTGTGTTGTCATTAGCCTGAGGATAAATGGGGAATAAGGTCTGTTTGATAAATGTCCTCTCTGGTAGAGCCTCTGCAGCATTACTACAGAGAGCGGCCTGCTCCCAGTTCGGGCCAAACCAACCACATTTACTCTTCCTGCTTCTTTGGGCTTTCAGCTATTACACGAGAACATTTGTCATGAGTCCAAAGTCATACAGAGCAATGTATTACACTGAAAAGACAATGCACTTAGCAATATTTCTGATGCACCTGGCCAGTGTAGTGTAGAGTATTGCATCCTTTTATGGTGTTTCAAAAGTGTACTCACACAGACAAGTCACCAAGTATTGGACTGCATCTGCACTAAATACATTTTCTTTGCGCGTGGAAATGTTGAACTTGTGGTTCTCATACTATTTACGCACAAAATATAAGACTTTGAGTTAATGAGGTCATCATATTCTGTCTTAATCGAGGACAGTGCTTCATTAGGCATGGCTAAGGTATAAAGTATTTTCATTATTCATGGGGAGCCAGCTGTCGTTGACAGCTGTGAATGACAAGTGTCAAGAGAGAGGGAGGGCACACACCCATTGTCATTGCACGAGCAGAGACCAGGTCCTTCATGAAGCAGGCATTACTGACTCAAAGCAATGTCATATGACAAACAGTCTGTACACAAATGAGGCAGCAGCACATGGTACCGTAACAACTTTAGCTAACAATGTTATTGTAAACAGTCTCTGCATTGCAATATCAGCCTGACCTCAAAGACTAAATGTAAAATAGTAAACGTAAATTTGTGACTTTCAAATTAGTATGATATGTTACTTTGGTATGATTACGTAAGACACAAGGTTACTTAAGCCCAAAACAAAAGGAGCGAGGTTGGTTGGGGAGGATGGATGGGTGGGCGTAAAACGTAAACGTCTAGCAACCCAAAGGTTGCGCGTTTGAATCACATCACGGATAATTTTAGCATTTTAGCTAATTAGCAACTTGTTACTACGTTTTAACTACTTTGCAACTACTTAGAGTTAGGGGTAAGGGGAAGGGTTAACTAAAATGCTAAGGCTGAAAAATTATTATTGTAAAAAGGTTTTCCTAATGTTTAGTACACTATAAATGATATTTTCAATGAAGTTGCCTGCTAGTGAGGAACATAGCTCTTCACTAAGTATGCTGAATGATGATCAGTGATAAGTTAATAATCAACCGTAGATTCTGACAGTAAAGGTCTGTTTTAGTGCCTAACTTAATATTCTCATATTAAATATTTAATCTCATCATGTAAAGATTAGAAGTGCTTCACTCCACTCGTGAAATTGGGCTGACTCCTAGCATCATCTCTGCATTTTGATAAATCTTGAGCAGAATTGTCTCATCTATTTTTAATGAGCACCTGATACAGCTTTCAAAATATTTGCTTAGGCTCAAACCCTAAATGTGTTTTGCAAATGCTCATCGTTCTAACAACAAGCACTAGGCCTAACATTTTGAGATATTTTGGAGCCAACAACACAAACAACAACAACCAAAAATCCTGTTACAGCCAAGAACGGAAGCATTAAAGGCTGTGGCACACTCCTGAATCCCATCTTGACTTCCTCTACCCCCTTAAGCAGAAGGTTAATCCTTTCTCTGGCTGGATAAATGGGTTACAGTGTGGCACTATGTGATTACACAATTAATACGTTTATCTTTATGAATAGAAGACCACAGCTTTTTAGTAAATGATGCCAACAAGGGCAATAGGTGACCCAGGACAAATGAGCTCTTATCTGCTTTTATGAATGTTGGATGACTTTGTTGGTCAGTTTAATTTTATTTAACTAGGCAAGTCAGTTAAGAACAAATGATTAGTTATAACGACGGCCAAACCCTAACGACGCTGGGCCAATTGTGCGCCGCCCTATGGGACTCCCAATCACGGCTGGTTGTGATACAGCCTGGAATCGAACGAGGGTCTGTAGTGACGCCTCTAGCACTGAGATGCTGTGCCACTCGGAAGCCCCCGCGGCAATGACACATAAGTTCAGCCCAAATTACACCTCTAATCCCTGTGGTGGCAATTGAGCTGCTGAAGAGGAAAGTGAGGTGTTCAGAACAAGGCAAGACAGATGGGAAGTTGAGACATTAACACATGAAAGTAGTCCCGTGGCACCCAATGGTTTTTCATAAATGGGCATGAGGAAACTGCAGTTAAGTCCCAGTTACTCATATTAGAATTTGCTGCATTTTCCCCCCCTAAATCTCAATTCAGCCCCATCCCCCATGTACACTTGTGTAGATCTGAAAGGTTTGGATAGGTCTAAGCAAAATTGATCCTCCATCTTGCGCTCTGACAGGCCAGTTTCAATTGTTTGTCTTTAACTACCCTTCTCAGAGGTAGGAGCTGGGGGTTGATTTGACATTCAGGGTTAGAATGGTGGGCTAGGGCATCAACCACAGTTAGTGTTGAAGCTTAATGATTAAAAGAGTAGTTCACTAGTTACCAACTTGATGTTAGATGGTTCCTCACCCTGAAAGTAGTCTATGGGCCAAGATAAACTGTAATCCAGGGTTCAGTTATCTTCAAACAGCCACTACAAATGTGAGCTAACCTTAGCCACCACAAGCTTAGAATCAATGGAAGTGATTGGGGCATGTAAAGAAAAAAAGAAATCCAACTCCATATTTGTTTTGATTTGGTCAAACAAATCACATGCCCCTATGTGTGTGTGTGTGTGTGTGTGGGGGGGGGGGGGGGGGGGGGGGTCTCTACTAAACTAACATATGGCATTGTTTTAAGATAGTCATACCATGGATCATTTAGCCCCATGATTTGTAATATTTGTTGAATTTGTCCTTTACTACTATGGCTCATATACATTCATAAATCACAAAGAGAATTGTCCAAAAATAAATAAGGTAGTATTTCTATAGTATTTCTTTTTCACCTGTTTTTAACCAGATAGGCCAGTTGAGAACAAGTTCTCATTTACAACTGCGATCTGGCCAAGATAAAGCAAAGCAGTGCGACACAAACACAGTTACACATTGGATAAACAAAACGTACAGTCAAACACAATAGAGAAATCTATATACAGTGTGTGCAAATGTAGTATTTTTAGTTGTCCACATATTCTAAGTCAGAACCGTCCAAAGTAGTGATGCTAGACGGGCAGGCGGGTGCGGGCAGCGATCGGTTGAAGAGCATGCATTTAGTTTTACTTGCATTTAAGAGTAGTTGGAGGCCCCGGAAGGAGTGTTTTATGGCATTGAAGCTCGTCTGGAGGTTTGTTAACAGTGTCCAAAGAAGGGCCAGATGTATACAGAATGGTGTCGTCTGCGTAGAGGAAGACCAACGTCATTGATGTATACAGAGAAGAGAGTCGGCCCGAGAATTGAACCCTGTGGCACCCCCATAGAGACTGCCAGAGGTCCGGACAACAGGCCCTCCGATTTGACACACTGAACTCTGAGAAGTAGTTGGTGAACCAGACAAGGCAGTCTTTTGAGAAACCAAGGCTGTTGAGTCAATAAGAATGTGGTGATTGACAGAGTCAAAAGCCTTGGCCAGGTCGATGAAGACAGCTGCACAATATTGTTTTTTATCGATGGCGGTATGATATTGTTTAGGACCTTGAGCGTGGATGAGGTGACCAGCTCGGAAACCAGATTGCATAGCGGAGAAGGTATGCTGGGATTCGAAATGGTCGATGATCTGTTTGTTAACTTGGCTTTCAAAGACTTTAGAAAGGCAGGGTAGGATAGATATAGGTCTGCAACAGTTTGGGCCTAGAGTGTTTCCCCCTTTGAAGAGGGGGATGACCGCGGCAGCTTTCCAATCTTTGGGGATCTCAGACGATTTGAAGGAGAGGTTGAACAGGCTAGTAAAAGGGGTTGCAACAATTGCGCTGGATAATTTCAGAAAGAGAGGGTCCAGATTGTCTAGCCTAGCTGATTTGTAGGGGTCCAGATATTGCAGCTCTTTCAGAACATCAGCTATCTGGAATTGGCTGGAGGAGTCTTGGGCAAGTCGCTGTGGGGGGTTTTGAGCTGTTGACCGGGGTAGGGGTAGCCAGGTGGAATGCATGGTCAGCCGTAGAAAAATGCTTATTGAAATTCTCGATTATCATGGATTTATCGGTGGTGGCAGTGTTTCCTAGCCTCCGTGCAGTGGGCAGCTGGGAGGAGGTGCTCTTATTCTCCATGGACTTGTGTCCCAGAACTTTTTGGAGTTTGTGCTACAGGATGCACATTTCTGTTTGAAAACGCTAGCCTTAGCTTTCCTAACTGTCTGTGTATATTGTTTCCTAACTTCCCTGAAAAGTTGCATATCGCGGTGGCTATTCGATGCTAATGCAATATGCCACAGGATGTTTTTGCACTGGTCAAGGGCAGTCAAGTCAGGAGTGAACCAAGGGCTATATCTGTTCTTAGTTCCACATTTTTTGAATGGGGCATGCTTATTTAAGATGGTGAGGAAAGCACATCTAAAGAATAACCAGGCATCCTCTACTGATGGAATGAGGTCAATATACTTCCAGGATACCCAAGCAAGGTCGATTAGAAAGGCTTGCTCTCTGAAGTGCTTTAGGGAGCGTTTGACAGTGATAAGGGGTGGTCGTTTGACCACGGACCCATTACGGATGCAGGCAATGATCACTGAGATCCTGGTTGAAGACAGCAGTGGTATTTAGAGGGCAGGTTGGTCAGGATGATATCTATGAGTGTGCCCGTGTTTACGGATTTAGGGTTGTACCTGGTAGGTTCCTTGATAATTTGTGTGAGATTGAGGGCATCTAGATTAGATTGTAGGACGGTCGGGTTAAGTATATCCCAGTTTAGTTCACCTAACAGTACAAACTCTGAAGGTAAATGGAGGCAATTAATTCACATATGGTGTCAAGGGCACAGCTGGGGGCTGAGGAGGGTCTATAACAAGCGGCAAAAGTGAGAGACTTATTTCTGGAAAGGTGAATTTTTAAAAGTAGAAGATCGAACTGTTTGGGCAAAGACCTGGATAGCATGACAGAACTTTGCAGGCTATCTCTGCAGAGGATTGCAACTCCACCCCCTTTGGCAGTTCTATCTTGGCGGAAAATGTTGTAGATGGGGATGGAAATTTCCGAATTTTTGGTGGCCTTCCTAAGCCGGGATTCAGACATGGCATCGGGGTTGGCGGAGTGTTTTAAAGGAGTGAATAAAACAAATTTAGGGAGGAGGCTTCTGATGTTAACATGCATGAAACTAAGACTTTTACGGTTACAGAAGTCAACAAATGATAGCACCTGGGGAATATGAGTGGAACTGGGGGCTACAGGGCCTGGGTTAACCTCTACATCACCAGAGGAACAGAGGAGCAGTAGGATAAGGGTACGGCTAAAGGCTATAAGAACTGGTTGTCTAGTGCGTTGGGAACAGAGAATAAAAGGAGCAGATTTCCGGGTGTGATAGAATAGATTCAGGGCATCATGTACAGACAAGGGTATGGTAGGATGTGAGTACAGTGGAGATAAACCTAGGCGTTGAGTGACGATGAGAGAGGTTTTGTCTCTGGAGGCACCAGTTAAGCCATGTGAGGTCCACGCAAGTGTGTGGGGTGGGACAAAATAGATATTGTTAGTAAAACGTTTACTGTTGACAGGAGAACAAGAGGAGACAATAGGACGAGGTGGATAATTTTATAATAAGGCCGTTTAATCACATGTAAAGATATCTTAGTAAAATCTTGCAGCAAGGCTCTTTCTGTCTGACTCCTATTGAATCGCCCGGGAAAGAGGTAGTTTCAAGACTTGTACAGTACTATATAGACAACAAGCCAAGTAGGTAGATCTGCGAGTCTGGCCTTCCGATTGGTTGATCTGGGTCTTGGGTAGTCCTGAACAGGCCTGGTGTCCACGTTCCATTGGTTCCTGAGATAGTTCTTTGTCCTGAGCTCCAACCATGGGTTGGGTGCGTTCTGTGGTTACTATGGGGGAGGGGAACCATGTGTGTCTGTAGTTGGTGTCCCTAATAAGCCCAGCATATGTCCAAGAGAAATGAGGAGTATGTGTATTTTTGTATAAAATATGGCTTATGTTGAAGTGCAGTTATTGCTAGTTTCCAGTCTCTATTACAATTTCTTACAATATCTAAGGCATGTTGTGAGGGACTGAGGGCTCTACAGTGAAATAAAACAATAAGAACTAGCCAAGACAGCAGTAGACAAGGCATACTGACATTAGAGAGAGGCATAAAGCAATCACATGTGGTGATCAGTAGAGCTAACAGATAAATGGCGATGAATGGGCAGAGTGGGTCAGTTAGGTACATACAGGACCTGAGTTCGAGGCTGGGGCCGACAGGTAAACAAAATGAGGTACCGTGTTATTGAAACAGTCCAGGGTGCATCGGCTGTGTAGCCGAGTGATCAAAGGGTCAAAAGAGCAGGAATAGGTTAGTCAGGGTGCCAGTCGGTAGTCACTACTACGCTAGGCAAGCAGGGGACACAGCGTTCAGAAAAGCTAGCGGGCCGGGGCTAGTAGATGGTCTTCGGCGACATCGTAACAGAATAGCCTGTTGAGACCACATCAGGTGATCACATCGGCAATCCAGTCGTGATGGATCGGTGGGGCTCCGTGTTGACAATAAAGGGTCCAGGCCAATTGGCAAAGGAGGTATTGTAGCCCTAGAATTAGCTGGTATATGGGCCTAGCTCGAGGCTAGCTCAAGGCTAGCTTCGGGACAGATACGTTAGCTAACAGTAGCCACTTGTTTGCAGCTAGCTAGCTGCGATGATCCGGTGTAATGATCCAGAGCGGCAGGAATCCGGTGATGTGGTAGAGAGAAGCAGTCCGATATGCTCTGGGTTGATATCGCGCTGTGCAGACTGGCATGTGTTGTCTGAGCTAAGGCTGGCTGGTGACCGAGAAAAAGGTGAAGACCGCTAGACGTGGCTAACAAAGACTAGTAGCTAGTTAGCTGGCTAGCTCCTGATGGAAGTTCCAGTTATAAGGAATAAAAATAGCAGATCCGTACCACATTGGGTGAGGCGGGTTGCAGGAAAATGTAGATAGAAAGTGAGATTAAGATATATACGAAAAAGACCGGTTATTTACACGGGATAAGACAAAGACAAACCCACACGTCCTACTGCTATGCCATCTTTGGATTCAATGGATGAATTATATCGTTCAATGGATTATATCTCCTAGTATATCTAGGAGATGTAAGAAAGCTCAGGAACTAGGTTTTGTACACACAACCACTTTTTGTTGGCACAAAACTACCTTCCGTTAATTTGTAAGAGTTACCTTCAGATGAGTCCTGTGTCAAACCGTTCGGACGCAACAGACTTTTTGGATGTTTCCTGGTCTGACAAACAGCACTGTAGCGTTTACTCTTTCCACCGCAGATATGGAAGGCTGACTGGGTGGATTGAGACGCTGTAATAATGGAGCTGTGAGTCGAGACGCAGGTGCAGGTGAAACGTTTATAAAATAACAAAACCAAGAATGAGACAATTCCATGAAGCTACACAAGAATAGTACCAACTGATGCGTAAACATAAGAGTGACATATAAAGGGAAGGAAATGAAGGTAATGAAGTCCAGGTTTGAATCACAATGATTAACAGGTGTGCGTAATGATGAATCCCAGGACCGGTGGTTAGTATTCTGGCGACATCGTACGCCGGAGGCAGTATCCCCCTCCAACACAGTATCCCCCTCCAGCCGCAGGATGACGCCGACCAGAGGGACGACCTCGAGATAGAGGAGCGGGTCGGTCCGGGCGGCAAAGGTGGAAATCAAGGATGATGTTGGGGTCCAGAATGTCCTCCACCGGAACCCAACACAGCTCCTCTGGGCCATACCCCTCCCAGTCCACCAGATACTGGAGTCGACCCCCACGACGTCAGGAGTCCAGAAGGACGCTGGACCCCGTCGATGTCCAGGGGGGGATGGAGATGTGTCATGGGGAACAGTATCAGCTAGGGGACCAGGAACCACCGGCCTGAGAAGGGAGACATTAAATTAGGGTGAGATACGATAGCGACTGGGTAGTTGTAACCTGTACGTCACCTTGTTGATCCTCCGGAGAACCTTGAACGGTCCCACAAACTGGGAGCTCAGTTTCTTGCAGGTCAGGCGGAGTGGGAGGTTCCTGGTAGAGAGCCAGACGTAGTCCCCAGGATGGAACACAGGGGTCTCGCTGCGGTGGCGGTCTGCCTGTTCCTTCTGACGATGAACAGCGTGCTCCACACCACTTCCATGCACCAGAACCACTCATCTACCGCAGGAGCCACGGTCGGGCCAGGGCTGGCTGGAAACCCAAAACACACTGGAAGGGGGTCAACCCAGTGGAGGATTGACGTAGGGAGTTCTGGGCCTTCTCTGCTCAGGGAAGGAATCGCGCCCACTCACTCTACCGGTCCTGACAGTGACTCCTCAGGAACCTCCCCAGCTCCTGGTTCATCCTCTCCACCTGCCTGTTGGACTGAGGCCAATACCCGGAAGGGAGGGAGGCTGACCGTGACCCCGAGCTTCTCCAAGAAGGTCCTCCATACACTATTTCTTAGTGATGGCGTGGATGGTGCGAGAAATACCTGAATGTCCAACGACAACAGCTGTGTGTGCCTAGGTTCTGGGCTCCCTCTCTAGAGCCTGGCGGATGTCCACATCTATGAACCCAAACCACTGGACTCACGACTTGGGAGGATAGGATTATGGCTGCCCTCTGGACAGGAACCTCTCCCGAATCATAGATACGGGACAGAGCATCGGCCTTGATGTTCTTAGAACTTGGGCGATAGGTCAGCGTGAAGTTGAACCTGGTGAAGAAAAGTGCCCATCTGGCTTGGGGCAGATTCAGTCTCCTCGCTGTCCATATGTACTCGTTCTGATGGTCAGTGAGGATGATGAATGGTTCCTTGGCGCCCTCCAGCCAGTGTCTCCACTCCTCTAATGCCAACTTTACAGCGAGGAGCTCCCGATCGCCGACTTCATAATTCCTCTGCGGAATTAGCATTCAATTTCAGTGGGTTACCTTGTCTGTGACAAAACTGCCCCCACGCTCATCTTAGATGCGTCTACCTCAACCACAAAAGGTAGCGTGGGATCTGGGTGTTTTAGCAAGGAGGCAGAGGTAAAACCCCCCTTGAGGAGATGAAAGGCTTCGTCAGCTGCTGGAGACCACCAACCTACAAGGTCCACCTTTGAGGTGAGAGGGGTGGCGACATCACTGAAGTTCCTGATGAAGCGGCGGTGGAAGTTGGCAAACCCCAAAAACCGATATAACCCCGTGATTGTGGTTGGGACTGGCCATGACCTTCTTGTCCTCCATCCTCACTCCCTGCAGGCTGATTTGGTAACCCAAGAAGGATACAGGCCTCTCATGGAATCGGCATTTCTCCGCCTTGATGAACAGGTGATTGACCAAGAGACGTTCCAGGACTGCTCGAATGTGGGTTATGTGATCTTCCAGGTTCGTGGGGAAATCAGGATGTCATCGATGTAAACAATCACCTGACATCCGAGCATGTCCCTGAACACCCCGCGAAGCTGCACAATGGCTGACAGTAACAACGGGAGATGGTACCGATACTTCTTGGTGATGTCATTGAGTCCTCGGTAATCGATAGATGGGCATGATCCGCCCACCACGAAGAAGAAACCAGCCGATGCAGGAGACGTGGATGTGCGGATGAAACCCTGTTGGAGCGCCTCTTGAATGTCATCCTCCATGGCCTTGGTCTCAGCCACAGACAGAGGGTAGATGCGTCTGCACAGAGGTGTAACACTGGAAAACAGGTAAATGAGGAGGGAGACAAGTAGCGCGGGTCTTGGAGAATACCTCCCTTAGGTCCTGGTATTACTGCGGGATGTTGGGCTGAAGGGCAACCACAGAATTCTCAACTGACATGGAACTACAGGGGACAGGGAAGCAGGTCTTCCGGCATTCAGGTGACCGGTCTGATTCTCATCCTCGACCATGAGATGGCGTTGGAGCCAAGGAAGGCCGAAGATGATTTTGTGAACTGGTACACTGGTGATGATAAAGGGGATGTTTTCATGGTGATTGGACTCCACTGTGAGGGTGAGTGGTTGAGTGATGTGTGTGACGGTCCCAGATCCTAATGATCGACAGTCAAGACCTTGAACCGGAAAAGGAGAGGAGAGCGGGTAGATGTTAGTGTTAAGGGAGGAGGCAAGGGTCTGATCCATCCGCGGCATCGGAATCCACTAAAGCTGTAGACAGTACATGAGGGGCAGTCAGCCAGAGTGATGGACACCAAAAAGAGCCTAGCAGGAAAAGCTGAATCTGGAATACTCACTTCTGGTCCAGGGGATGGAACATCAAGTGATCGTCCCTCTGCTCTAGTGGATCCCGGATTCTGAAGTACCGGACACCACTGGAGCTTGTGACCTCCTTGCCCACAGTACAGACATAGCCCCAGCTGTATCCGTCTGCGTTGTTCTGCTGCGGAAAGGCGTGTTGACCCGCTAGCTCCCTGGGTTCAGGCTCTGATCCCGAGTACTCGCCGAAAGGAGGGAGAGAAGTGATGAGAATTCTGACGTTCCCGGAGAAGGTTATCCAGGTGGATGGCCACCGCAATGAGTGTGCGAAGCACCGGCTCATTCGACCCACTGGAAGCTGCTACTGTGAGCGCATACTCAGCAGTCGTCTGATCCCCCTGCTGTAGCTGAAGCAGATGCTCACCTCCCTCTCTGCCCTCCGCGGGATGATCGAAAATGATTTTAAACAGAGCCATGAACTCCTCATAAGAATCTAGCTCCTCCTCTCCTCTCTCCCAGACAGGCGTAGCCCATTCCAATGCCTGCCCGGTCAGCAGAGAAATAACCGTGGCAACCTTAGACCTCTGGGTGGTGGGGGCTCCCAACTGGTATGAAAAATAGAAGGAGCACTGAAAGAGGAAGCCACGGCATTTGGATGGTGTACATGGCATCACTGACTTGAGCGGGTTGCTGAATGGGCCGTTGTGCTGGCTCACTGGGTAGACTGGTTGTAGAGTATCCTCCGCTGCTGGACTGCAACATCTCCTGGGAGTGTTCGAGACGCTGCAGACTGTGGAGAACCTCTTCTATGGCCATCCACAGTTGAGCCAGCTGGTGATGGTGTTGACGTAGAAGGTACCCTTGCTTGTCGACCGTCTGAGAGATATCCGATTTTCCTGCTGCTTTCATAGTTTGAGTTGGTATTCTGTAATAATGGAGCTGCGAGTCTGGAAGCAGGTGCAACGTTTAATAAAACAACAAAACCAAGAACGAGACAATTCCATGAGGCTACACGCCGGTACACAAGAATAACACCAACTGATGCGTGAACATAAGAGAGTGACATATAAAGGGGAGGAAATAAAAGTAAGTCCAGGAGTGAATCTTAATGATCAACATGTGCGCGTAATTATGAGTGCCAGGTGTGCGTAATTATGAAATTTATGCCAGAGGGGAGGTGCAGGAGAAGATGTGACAGATACAGCCCATGCAAAAAACGGATATCTCTAGCTTAAACCAATGGAGTTTGATGGATTCTTTTTATTTTTTTAATACTCTTAAAGATTAAGACCACTCAGTGTCTGCCAGTCAAATCCAATTTTGAATCAAATCGAATGTCATTTGTCACATTCTTCACAAACAAGTGTAGACTAGCAGTGAAATTCTGACTCCCAACAATGCAGAGGGAAAAATATAGAAAACTATAACACAAGGAATAAATACACAATGAGTAACGATATATATACAAAGGGTACCAGTACCGAGTCAATGTGCAGGGGTACGAGGTAGATATGTACATAAAGGTAAGGGTAAAGTGACTAGGCAACAGTATATATAATAAACAGTAGCAGCAGCATATGAGTCAAAAGAGTTAAAAAATGGTCAATGCAGATAGTCCGAGTAGCTATTTGGTTAACTATTTAGTAGTTGTATGGCTTGGAGGTAGAAGCTGTGCAGGGCCCTTTTGGTTCCAGACTTGGTACATCTGTACTGCTTGATATGTGGTAGCAGAGCGAACAGTTTGGTTCCAGACATGGTGCATCTGTACCGCTTGGCATGTAGGAGCAGTGATAACAGTCTGTGACTTGGGTGGCTGGAATCTTTGAACATTTTAGGGCTTTCCTCTGACACCACCTGATATAGAGGTTGTGGATGACAAGGAGCTTGGCCATACAAAGTATCCTCCCTCTGTAGTGCCTTGCGGTCAGATGCCAAGCACTTGCCATACCAAGCGGTAATGCAGCCATTTAAGATGCTCTCAATGGTGCAGCTGTAGAACCTTTTGAGGATCTGACGGCCCATGCCAAATTTTTTCAGCCTCCTGAAGGGCAAAGAGGCGTTGTCGTGCCGCCTTCACAACTGTGTTGGTGTGTGTGGACCTTGTTCATTTCTTAGTGATATGGACACAGGGGTAACTGAAGCTCTCGACCCACTCCACTAGAGCCCCGTGCTCAGGTCTTCATTTCCTGTAGTCCACGAGCAGCTCATCTTGTCTTACTGACATTGAGGGAGAGGTTGTTGTCCTTGCACCACACTGCCAGGTCACTGACCTTCTCTCTTTAGGCGGTCTCATTGTTGTCAATGATCAAACCTACCACTTCGTGTCATCAGCACACCTAATGATGGTGTTGGTGTCCTGCACAACCACCCAGTCGTGGGAGAACAAGGAGTATAGGAGGGGACTAAGAACGCACCCCTGAGGGTACCTGTGTTGAGGGTCAGCGTAGCAGATGTTTTGTTGCCTAGCCTCACCAGCTGGGGACGGTCCGTCAGAAAGTCCAGGATCCAGTTCGGTCCCAGGGTCCTGAGCATAGTGATGAACTTGAAGGGCACTATGGTGTTGAACGTTGAGCTGTAGTCAATGAACAGCATTCTCACATATGTGTTCCTTTTGTCCAGGTCTGGCAGTGTAATGTGGAGGGCAATAAAGAGTGCATCATCTCTGGATTTGTTGGGGCGGTATGTGAATTGGAGTGGGTCCAGGGTGTCAGGAATGATGGTGTTGATGTGAGCCATGACCAGCCTTTCAAAGCATTTTATGGTTATGGGGCGATAGTTCTTTAGACAGGTTGCCTTGGCGTTCTTGGGTGCAGGGACTATGGTGGCCTGCTTGAAACGTAGGTATTACAGACTGGATCAGGGAGAGGTTAAAGGTCTGTGACGCCTTAACATGTTTAAAGGTCCTACTCACATCAGATACATCACAGTCGTCCGGACCTGCTGGTGCTCTCATGCATGGTTCAGTGTTGCTTGCCTCGAAGCCAGCATAGAAGGCATTTAGCTCGTCTGGTAGGCTAGCTTCACTGGCAACTCGCCGCTGAGTTTCCCTCTGTAATCCGTGATAGATTGCAAGCCCTGCCAAATCCAACGAGCGTCAGAGTAGGATTCGATATTAGTCCTGTATTGACGGTTTGCCTATTGGTTGGCTCGCCGGAGGTCATAGCGGGATTTCTTATAAGTGTCCGGAATAGTGTCCCACTCCTTGAAAGTGGCAGCTCTAGCCTTTAGCTCAGTGCAGATGTTGCCTGTAATCCATGGCATCTGGTTGGGATATGTACGTATGGTCACTGTGGGGATGACGTGTTCGATGCACTTATTAATGAAGCCAGTGACTGATGTGGTAAACTCAATGTTATCAGATGAATCACAGAACATTCCAGTCTGTGCTAGCAAAGCAGTCCAGTAACTAAGCATTCGCTTCATTGGACCACTTCCGTATTGAGTGTGTCACTGGTACTTCCTGTTTGAGTTTTTGCTTGAAAGCAGGAATCAGGAGGATAGAGTTATGGTCAGATTTGCCAAATTAAATGGGCAAAGGAAAGCCTTGTATGTGTTTCTGTGTGTGGAGTAAAGGTGATCTAGAGTTTTGTTGCCTCTAGTTGCATAGGTGACATGCTGGTCATTTTTTGGGGCAAAACTGCATTAAAATCACCAGCCACAAGAAGCGCAGTCTCTGGATGTGTATTGTCTTGTTTGTTTATGGACCTATACAGCTCGTTGAGTGAGGTCTTAGTGCCAGCATCGGTTTGTGGTGGTAAATAGAGAGCTAAGAAAAATATAGATAAACTCTCTTGGCAAATAGTATGGTCTGCAGCTTATCATGATGTATTAAAACTCAAGACTTCCTTAACATTACAGATCCCTCACCAGCTGTTTTTAACAAAGAGACACACCTTCCCTCTCTCAGCTTACTTGAGGCTGCAGTCCGATCTTGATGATGCATGGAAAGCAAGGTATATTATCCATGTCCTTGTTCAGTCACGACTCTGAGAAACATAGGATATTACAGTTCTTCAGGTCTCCTTGATAGGATAGACTTGAACGGAGCTCGTCCAGTTTGTTCTCCAGTAATCTTACGTTCACCAACAAAACAGAGAGCAATGGCAGTCTACATTCTCGCCGACGTAGTCTAATCATGACACCGCCTCGCTTGCCTCTCTTTCACCGCGACTACCTCTTTCAAGTCCCAGGGATCAGGGCCTGGTCCGGGGTAAGCATAACATCCAGAGCTGCCGACTCGTAAAGTAGAAATCTTCACCCAAATCGAGGTTCAGTGATTGCTGTTCTGATATCCAGAAGCTGTTAGTCATAGGAAATTATGTTGGAAACATTATGTACAGAAAAAGTTCATATCAGCGAAAAAAAAAACATGCAACGTAGCAGAATTGGTCAGGAACCCATAAGACGGCGGCTATCCACTTAAGCGCAATCATTTCCCACCTTATTGTCATCATATTTCACATTATTCAAGCGTTTTCCCAAGGTAGCAGTAGTCTCTAATTTTTACATTTGCATGGTGTTCTGAGTACGGTCTGGAATGTCTACATTCCATGTGGAGGACAGAGAGCACTGACCTCTGCTTCCCCTGATCCCCTGCCAGTCTCCAGATGACCACATCCTCAGCCTGTCTGACTTTTAGAGAGTTTCACTGCGTCACTTTATTAATTATGCATGGCCAGCAAAGCCAAGTCACCCACTCAAAAAGTATATACTGGATTTGTCCTTCTGCCAACTTTCCCTCATGTTTTTAGTTTTATTAATTTGCACACAGTAAAAACAAATTACAACATGAAAATATAACAGTGAATGTGCAGGTCAAGTCAATCCACCGAATAATGGCTTAATAGTTGCATTTATGATTGTCAAAATAGAAGGCTACTTTTCCTTCTTACTCTACTGTATATTACATAGCTATTGTTAATTTCACTCAATGTCATCAGCCTCAATATAAAACCCAAGGTGATGTCAAGATATGAGACAATGTTATTGTGTTTGCGAATTAAAAGGCCTGTCTGTTTGTTATTTGGAATGTCTTCAAATTATTTTAATAACTACATTCCGGTAATTAACTCTCCTTGCACAAATCTTGAAACAGTGTGCACATCACTTGAGAATTATGCTTTCATTAAAAGAATAGGCTGTGTTCACAATATAATGCCATTTTATATTGCAAACATTTAATCGAAGCAATTATTGGATGAACTAATAAGAGGGTGTGCCAGTAAGAGTGATTCAGACATCTCCACACACTTTACAGACCTATTGCCTTTAGTGAGCTATTTCACAGGGTTTCATTCTGTTATAAAAATACAGACTGAAGACTAACATGAGAGCTATACTGAACAAAAATACAAACACAACATGTAAAGTGTTGGTCCCATGTTTCATGAGCTGAAATAAAAGATCCCAGAATTTTTCATACGCACAAAAAGCTTAATTCTCTCAAATGATGTACACAAATATGTTTACGTCGCTGTTAGTGAGCATTTATCCTTTGCCATGATAATCCATCCACCTGACAGGAGTGACATACCAAGAAGCTGATTAAACAAGGCACAATAAATGTACTGGGAACAATAAAAGGCCACTCTAAAATGTGCAGTTTTGTCACACACCACAATGGCACAGATGTCTCAATTGGCATGCTGACTTCAGGAATGTCCACCAGAGCTGTTGCTAGATAATTGAATGTTAATTTTTCTACCATAAGCCACCTCCAATGTCATTTTAGAGAATTTGGCAGTACGTCCAACCATGTGTAAACACGCCAACCACGCCACGCCAGCCCAGGACCTCCACATCCGGCTTCTTCACCTGCGGGATCGTCTGAGACCATTCACCCGGACAGCTGATAAAACTAATGAGTATTTCTGCCTTGTAATAAAGCCGTTTTGTGGGGGAAAACTCATTCTGATTGCCTGGGCCTTGCTCCCCAGTGGGTGGGCCTATGCTCATCCATGGCTGCACCCCTGCCCAGTCATGTGAAATCCATAGATTAGGGCCAAATGAATTTATGAGTGTGCAGCTTTTCCTTCTCTTAGAAAGCATGTAGGATATGCAGGATTGGCCCCAACACTGGTCAATCAGGTGAGCATGATCAGCAGGGTTGTGGGATGTAGCACGTCTGGTGAAGTCAGGGCAGGGGTCAACAGCTGCATGCATTCGAAACAGCAGCACGGGATCAGCAGCACAGATCCCTGTGGGACACCGCATGTGACTGCAGATTCCTTCGATCTGGCATGTACACATGAAGAACTTGTTTAAAACCTCTCTGGGATATGTGGGACGCTAGCGTGTATATATTTGTATATGTGTGTATATATGTATATGTATATGTGTATAAATGTAAATGTATATGTGTGTATATATACACTGCACATTTGTGGCCTGCTGAAGGTCATTTTGCAGGGCGCTGGCAGTGCACCTCCTTGCACAAAGGCGGAGGTAGCGGTCCTGCTGCTGGGTTGTTGCCCTCCTACGGCCTCCTCCACGTCTCCTGATGTACTGGCCTGTCTCCTGGTAGCGCCTCCATGCTCTGGACACTACGCTGACAGACACAGCAAACCTTTTTGCCACAGCTCGCATTGATGTGCCATCCTGGATGAACTGCACTACCTGAGCCACTTGTGTGGATTGTAGACTCCGTCTCATGCTACCACTAGAGTGAGAGCACCGCCAG
Source organism: Salvelinus fontinalis (assembly GCF_029448725.1). Taxonomy (NCBI): domain Eukaryota; kingdom Metazoa; phylum Chordata; class Actinopteri; order Salmoniformes; family Salmonidae; genus Salvelinus; species Salvelinus fontinalis. Next base: position 17,306,076 of record NC_074667.1, read on the forward strand.
CATTCAAAAGTGACCAAAACATCAGCCAGGAAGCATAGGAACTGAGAAGTGGTCTGTGGTCACCACCTGCAGAATCACTCCTTTTTTGGGTGTGTCTTGCTACTTGCCTATAATTTCCACCTTTTGTCTATTCAATTTGCACAACAGCATGTGAAATTTATTGTAAATCAGTGTTACTTCCTAAGTGGACAGTTTGATTTCACAGAAGTGTGATTGACTTGGAGTTACATTGTGTTGTTTAAGTGTTCCCTTTATTTTTTTGAGCAGTGTATGTATGTCTATATATGTATGTATATGTATATATGTGTATATATATGTGTATATATATGTATGTATGTATGTATGTATGTATGTATGTATGTATGTATGTACGCATATGTGTATGCGACCAATAACATTGGATTTGATTTGAATATAATGTGTTCGTTCACAAGTTACTAACATTACTATTTCAGCTTACTACACCATTTCCAAATGCTTATAAATGCATTTGTTTGTATTGGAATTGGAAACAGATCGCACAGCATTTTGGAAAATCATGTAGTCATATTTTTTCAGCCAATGAAAATAACATGGGATCATATTTTGTCTGGAAGATGCATGTTTTACGTATCTCAACAAAACATGTGGACCTTTTTTCTTTGTTCTATTCTTATGAGATTTGGTGCATACTAACCATAGCCATTGTGTGTCTCTCTTCTCTTTTACAAAAAAAGTAATTATAGGTACCAAAGGAATCTCTATAATCCATTCCATCACAGTGACTGCAGTTGCAGTGAGCCAGTCATTGAACGTATCATTGCCATGTTATTAAACGTTCATTTAACAATTTCATCAAGAAGGTCTTGAATGCGGGGATGTTGTTATGTACTATAATGTTTCCAAAGTGTTTTTCAGTTGGAAGCTGTTAGTTATTCATCGTTGAGAAAATATAATTTTGCACTACAGGAGGTTTTAATCTGGCAAATGAAAACCAGTGTGCAGCAATTTAGACTTGTACATTTGCTTTGGAGACAGAGGAGCAATGAAAATCAAGCACAGTGTTATCAGTTAGTATAACATTCTTACTCAACACTTCAGGGTTATAAGTAAAGTGTTGGCTGTGTATTTTCATCGACACACAATGCTGAAAAGAATGGATGATGATGGGTTGAATAAAAAATTATGGGGGGGGGGGGGGGCTCTTGGAAGGGAAGGTATGGATTGGCTTTTGAAAACAGCTTTGTGAGATTATCTCTTCCCTGTGCTGGGAGTAAAGCTTGACAAAGGAGGAGAGACTGATTTCAAAGCTGGGGCGACTTAGCTTGCTTGCAGTTCTCACTCCTGCCTGTTTGTTCACCGATCCTGTCTGTTTGTGTGAGCTCTCTATCCCTCTCCTCTCTCTCCCCCTCTTCCTCCACCTCTCTCTGTCATTCACTTTCTCTCGTTTACTCTCTGTTCTACAGACGTGCATAGAGTGAGGCAATATGCTTATGCCATCAAATTTGGAGAAGATTCAAAAAAAAAAATCGGGGCAAATTCTGAGCATGAAGACTTTGCAGGTGACAACCTTGCCGAAAAGAGAGATTGAAACACCTTGAGGCGCATGCAGGCTTACGGTTAGCGTGGCCCCTGTCAGAGCTCAAGCAGAAAAAGAGCCACACTGAGAGGCTCACCTGTGGTGTAGTTGCTTAAGCTTCCTACACGTCTGGACGTGTGATGGAGGGAACAGAAACTTAGCCCTTTGATTCTACCACTTAATATTTGATGACCTGCACCTCTGTGTTTTGACGAATGCCTAATTATGAATTTTAATTCTCATGCACTTTGTTCGATGGCAAGATTCTCACAAAAAATGCATGAATTACAGAAACCACAAGAGAGAGAGAGAGACTGTTAATGGATTTGGAAATTGTGTTTCTGAGATGGAATTCATTTAGCTTTAGATGAGGGAGATGGCACATACTGTAAACACCATTTGATCAGACAGTGAGTGAGGAGAAGGGATTCACACTTTGATCAGATTTGCCCCACTTTGAGAAATGGTTCAAAATGTGAATGGTTAAGAAATGGAGAGCAATAGGTTTTGCGAATACCACAACACGCTACTTTTTATAAAACTACAACTACAGATCGAGTTCTTGCCTCTGTGTAATTGGATTGTACAGCAATGAGTGATTACTGAGTCTTAAATATATGTATGAGTGATGACCGAGTGGCATAGGCAAGATGCAATAGATGGTATAAGATACAGTATACAGATGAGTAATGTAAGAGATGTAAACATTATTCAAGTGGCATTATTTAAAGTGACTAGTGATCCATTTATTAAAGGGGGCAATGATTTGAGTCTGTATGTAGGCAGCAGCCTCTCTGTGTTAGTGATGGCTGTTTAACAGTCTGATGGCCTTGAGATAAAAGCTGTTTTTCAGTCTCTCGGTCCCAGCTTTGATGCACCTGTACTGACTTCACCTTCTGGATGGTGAACAGGCAGTGGCTCAGGTGATTGTTGTCCTTGATGATCTTTTTGGCCTTCCTGTGACATCGGGTGCTGTAGGTGTCCTGGAGGGCAGGTAGTTTACCCCCGGTAATGCGTTGTGCAGACCGCACTACCCACTGGAGAGACTTGTGGTTCAAGGGTGGTGCAGTTGCCGTACCAGGCGGTGATAGAGCCCGACAGTATGCTCTCAATTGTGCATCTGTAAAAGTTTGTGAGGGTTTTAGGTGACAAGCCAAATTTCTTCAGCGTGCTGAGGTTGAAGAGGCGCTGTTGCGCCTTTTTCACCACACGGTCTGTGTGGGTGGACCATTTCACTTTGTCCGTGATGTGTACGCCGAGGAACTTAAAACTTGAGGTTACAGAGTCTGGTATCTAAAGCTAGGCATACATTGGATGATGACAAATATCTTAGCGTCGTGGGAGCACTCGCATTATGCAAATTGTCTGCATAATGTTGTCATCCTGAAGTCTGAGACCGGTGTGCTCACATTACACGGGTTTGCTCACATTGCGACCTGTTTAGACCCCTCCTACTTTGTGTATGTAGCCGAGCAACGGAGGACATGTTTCATCGTAGCACCACCCTCACTACACAAGGTACTGACAAAAATGGCTGGAATGTCAGAAAATATATATTTTTTGTGGAGCCCATATTGTGGCAAATAGTTTACACAGTTTAAAATTGTGTAATGTATGGCCAGCTTTTTGCACTTGATAGGTACTTCCAAGTCTTGATTCCAGGTTTTTTCAAAGGAGTATAGTTAACAGAGAAAGTAATTCCAGATCTCTTAACTTTGCCTAAAATTCACCTGGAAGTTGAACTGTTATGCAAGTGTTTAAAAGGATAGAATTCTTGGCTACACAGTTCAAACAACTTCCAACATTTAAAAACAATGAATTAGATTAAAGAAGCACTATGCAGAAATCGCTTCGTCATTTCCCCCTGGTTGCTAAAATTCTAACAGTTTGCCTAATTGTTGTGACAAAACAAGCAAGTATAGTGTAGCGAATCATTGTACCATCTAAACCACTGTGAAATATATTTTCCATAACCAAAAATATAGTATTTCAGCTGTTTGAAGTTGATGTAAAAAATTTACTTAAAAATGGGACGCATAGAAATAGCTCAAATAGAACAGATATACTTAGACTGGCTTTCAATGAGAATGACAGATCTATAACTCACATTTCAATGTGAATTATGTCATGTTGCCCAAAAATAATTTACCATAACTTTTGAGTCCTCGTTTCCTTTTTACTCCAGCAGGGGGAGACAGTGTGATATACTAACAAACTTTGCTCACCTGTTTCCAGAGTTTGCTTCATATCTTCTGTAAAATAATGCCAACAGCTCCCAAACTGATAACGTTTAGGTTGGAATGATAAAAAAAAAAATCCCTTTCCTATTTTCTCAGTGGACTCATTTATTAATGCAAGTATAACACTGTTTTCAACATTTATGCATCTCACCTGATCAAAATGAAATGATCAACCATATTAAAATGCATGGACTGCTGACCAAGAGACTGAGTCAGGTGAGTATTGATATTTAATATCTGTATGAACCGCTCTGTCAGGTCCGTCTGTCAGATTAGGCTCCTGCTGTTCCTGGCTCTCTTCTCTCCCCTCACTACACAGCCACACTGAGCCTCTGCTCAAACGAGAGACAAGCATTAGCCCCGGCAATCTGACAAATCCTAATTAAAGTCCCAAAACCGCAGCACCGAACCCAACTGTGCTGTTTCCCTTCAACTTCGAGAGGGATTTACAACAAGCCTGATCCCAGAGACCGCTGTCAACCCTCTCCTGGGCTCAAAGTAATAATTTGGAGTCGAGAAGTAAATAAATAAAGAAAACACAAACAGCCTCTCTCTCTCCCTCCAGTCAGTCTGCCTCTGGAGAGTGAGAAGGCCTCCTGCTCACCTCTCTCAGTGAGGGGGTGAAAATGTGCTGGGAAAAGGGAGCACGAAACGTCTCAATCCGGCCCTTTCAGAAACAGAAGGGGAGATTACCGAATCCTTAATGGTCTTTGGGGCTTAGTTCACATTATTTGTATCAACATAAAATAAGCACCCGGAAACGACGTTAACCCCGTGTTGTCTGCTGGGCTCAGCTCGGGCTTAAAGATAACAAGGACTTAGCCAAAGCCTACCTCCCTTAGTGCCAGCTTGTATTCCAGTTGACCCTAAGAAACTAGACTTCACAATGCATTACTCAAGGTCACATTCGGTTTTTGTTTTATCTTTCATTTGAAATGGGGATGATCTGAAAAGTTCTAATTTCGATGACTTATCCATAAAGGCTCTGAGTCGATCCAAAATGACACATCCACACCAAATGTTGCAGTTCAAAGGTAGAGAGTGGACCCACACAATGATGCCACTGGACGCAGATCTGATAGGAGGAATATACTACCTTAAATTCCATATTTACTGTTTGGTAACTTATAACTTGTACCTGCAGACTACATTACTGTACGCTAATGTAAACAAATAAGCACTAGATTGTCTTGATTATTGTAACAATGTAGACCCAACTCTACTCAAGTTACCTGCACTTTTGCATGACTTTACTGACTTTAACCATTTGTGCAGACATGCCTGTGCTGTAGAAACAGTATAACGCCGGGAGCTGTGGGAAACTGGAGTCAGCAGACTGCCACCCAAACGTCTGACTGACAGACTGGACTCAAAATCCTCATTAGGTGGCTGACAGTGGCCATGTTGTGTTGTCTCCTTTGGCAGGAGTTTTGTAATCTGGTCCTAAGATTTTGGCTCGTATGACATCCTGTCATTTTCAAGCAGAGGGGACCTTGAGTTTCCATGCACTGGAAAATAGGCCAGCCTGACATGTTGAACCAGTCCAGCATATTTTCACTGTTCTGCGAGTTGAACTGACATGGAGAGAGTTTTAACCACAGGAGTTGAATAGAATAATGCATTATGTTCTGTGCTTCTCCTGGCCATACTACAACTACAGCAAGTGGAAACTACACTTTCCACTTGCAAAAATATAAACGCAACATGTAAAGGGCTGGTTTAATGTTTCATGAGCTGAAATAAAAGATCCCCAAAATGTTCCATGCGCACTTAAAGCTTATTTCTCAAACATTGTGTGCACAAATCTGTTTACATCCCTGTTAGTGAGGATTTTATAATTTTGTCAAGATAATCCGTCCACCTGACAGGTGTGGCATATCAAGAAGCTGATTAAACAGCATGATCATTACACAGGTGCACCTTGTGCTGGGGACAATAAAAGGCCACTCAATGTGCAGTTTTGTCACACAATACAATGCCACAGATGTATCAAGTTTTGAGGGAGAGTGCAATTGGCATGCTGACTGCAGGAATGTCCACCAGAGCTGTTGCCAGCATCGTTTTAGAGAATTTGACAGTACCTCCAACCTGCCTCACAACCGCAGACCGTGTGTAACCACGCCAGACCAGGACCTTCACATCCGGCTTTACTAACCTGTAATAAAACTCTTATGTGGGGAAAAAGTTATTCTGATTGGCTTGGCCTTGCTCCCCAATGGGTCGGCCTGGCTCTGAAGTGGGTGGGGGGTCTATGCTCTCCCAGGCCCACCCATGGCTGCACCCCTGCCCAGTCGTGAAATCCATAGATTAGGGCCTAATGAATTTATTTAAATTGACTGATTTTCTTATATGAACTGCAACTCAGCAAAATCTTAGAAATTGTTCCATGTTGCGTTCATATTTTTGTTCAGTATACATAGGACATCGTTTGGACTATAGTGTTGATACGGTTCAGTGAGTTCTAAATTCAAATTGATTTCAAGTGATTCATCAATCAGCTGACATTTGATTTATTGTTAAAAAACCTCTACCACTTCTCTCTCCCGGATCCGGGATCCTCCTCATCAAAAAAGCTGACTAGCATAGGCTAGCCTAACGGGACAGGGATATCATATAATATAATTTTCATGAAATCACACGTCCAATACAGCAAATGAAAGATAAACAGCTTGTGAATCCAGCCATCATTTCCGATTTTTAAAATGTTTTACAGCGAAAACACAATATGTATTTCTATTAGGTAACCACAATAGCCAAACACACAACCGCATATTTTCACCATGTTTCTACCGCATAGGTAGCTTTCACAAAACTGACAAAATAGAGATAGAATTAGCCACTAACCAAGAAACAACTTCATCAGATGACAGTCTTATAACATGTTATACAATAAATGTATGTTTTGTTCGAAAATGTGCATATTTGAGGTATAAATCATAGTTTTACATTGCAGCTACCATCAAAAATATCACCAAAGCAGCCAGAAAAATTACAGAGAGCAAGGTGAAATACCTAAATACTCATCATAAAACATTTATGAAAAATACATGGTGTACAGCAAACGAAAGATAAACATCTTGTGAATCCAGCCAGTATTTCAGATTTTTTAAGTGTTTTATAGCGAAAACACAATATAGCATTATATTAGCTTACCACAATAGCCAAACACACAACCACATTTATTCACCGCAGAGGTAGCTTTCGCAAAAACCAGCAAAATATATAAAATTAATCACTAACCTTGAACAACTTCATCAGATGACAGTCTTATAACATCAGGTTATACAATACACTTATGTTTTGTTCGAAAATGTTCATATTTAGAGCTGCAAACCGTGGTTATACATTGTGAATATGTAGCAACATTTCCCCAGAATGTCCGGAGATACACTGGTTCTTAACCTGTTGGGGATGGGGGCGCTGTTTAGACTATTTATGCTAATTTGGCTAATTTTTTAAACGGCTTCCCACAAAATCCTTGATCGTACAATATGCATATTATTATTATTATTGGATAGAAAACAGTCTATAGTTTCTATAGGAGTTGAAATTTTGTCTCTAAGTGGAACAGAGCCCATTCTACAGCAATTTCCCTGACATGGAGTCAGATTTGAGAAATGTTGGCCACTCTTCTGAAGTCAGTTAAAGGGGCACTGTCGTTGCTATGACTATACGGACACTTCTTACGTCTTCCCCTGGATGCCTTTACGTGATGACGATTCCAACGGGGTCGATTGCGCGTTCACAGGCCCTACAAATGAAAAAACCCTGAAGCTAGTCATTCTTTGGGAGCTGCGTCATGAGCCTAGAGGACACCGGCGCGCACCTGTTCCAAGCGTTAGTTTAGCCTGTTATATTTCTCCGGTCATCTTTTCACTCGTTATAGGAGTTAAAAACATCATAAGGTAGTTAATTTAAAGCGTTTTATAGCAATTTATATCCGTTTAGTGCGATTTTGGGACATTTATTTTTGCAACGATGTGAAAAGTTGGGCACGCTTTTCAGTTCATCCCGAACGCAGTTGACATTTCCACATGGCAAGAGGACAGCTTTCCACCAAAAGACGATTTCTCCCAAGAAAGGATCCTTTGCCCAAGATACTGATGGAAGAACAGCTCAAGGTAGGACATTTTTATTATGATAAATCGTGTTTCTGTCGAAACATTTTAGTGGCTTAGGACGCCATGTTTTTTGACGTAGCTTCGCTTGGCGCAAACTGTATTGAAAAGTAAGGATAAATTAAAAAATGTAATAACGCAATTGTATTAAGAATTAAATTGTCTATCAATCCCTGTCCACCCTGTATTTTTTAGTCACGTTTATGAGTATTTATGTATAAGAGTAGATCACTGTCTAAGTGGCGCAAGGACATTTTCTTTACCAGCTTGTCTACATTTCACATTGTCTAACCATGATTTTGGTGGCTAAATATAAACATTTTCGATCAAACTGTATATGCATGTTGTAATGTGATGTTACAGGAGTGTCATCGGAAGAATTCTGAGAAGGTTAGTGAAAAATTTAATATCTTTTGGCGATGTTGACTTTTATCGCTCACTTTGGCTAGAATCAATGCTGGGCTGCTAATTGCTATGTGCTAAGCTAATATAACGATTTATTGTGTTTTCGCTGTAAGACACTTAGAAAATCTGAAATATTGTCTGTATTCACAGGATCTGTGTCTTTCGATTCGTGTATGCTGTGTATTTTTACGAAATGTTTGATGATTAGTAGTTAGGTAAACACGTTGCTCATTGTAATTATTCTAGTCCATTTGTGATGGTGGGTGCAATTGTAAACTATGAAGTCTACCTGAAATATGCACTTTTTTCTAACAAAACCTATCCCATACCATAAATATGTTATCAGACTGTCATCTAATGAGTTTTTTTGTTGGTTAGGGGCTATAAATATCTTAGTTTAGCCGAATTGGTGATGGCTACTGGTGTTGGTGGACAAATAAAAGATGGTGGATTATGCTAATGTGTTTTTAGGTAATAGATGTACATCTTTACATATTGTGTCTTCCCTGTAAAACATTTTAAAAATCGGAAATGTTGACTGGATTCACAAGATCTGTGTCTTTCATTAGCTGTATTGGACTTTAATGTGTGAAAGTTAACCTGTCTAGGATCAGCGTGGCGCTAGCGGCACACCCCCCCCCCCCCCCCACTGAAAAACCAGTGCCGCGAAATTCAAAAAAAATATTTTTTTAAAATATTTAACTTTCACACATTAAAGTCCAATACAGCTAATGAAAGACACAGATCTTATGAATCCAGTCAACATTTCCGATTTTTAAAATGTTTTACAGGGAAGACACAATATGTAAAGATGTACATCTATTACCTAAAAACACATTAGCATAATCCACCATCTTTTATTTGTCCACCAACACCAGTAGCCATCACCAATTCGGCTAAACTAAGATATTTATAGCCCCTAACCAACAAAAAAACTCATTAGATGACAGTCTGATAACATATTTATGGTATGGGATAGGTTTTGTTAGAAAAAAGTGCATATTTCAGGTATATGGCATAGTTTACAATTGCACCCACCATCACAAATGGACTAGAATAATTACAATGAGCAACGTGTTTACCTAACTACTAATCATCAAACATTTCGTAAAAATACACAGCATACACGAATCGAAAGACACAGATCCTGTGAATACAGACAATATTTCAGATTTTCTAAGTGTCTTACAGCGAAAACACAATAAATCGTTATATTAGCTTAGCACATAGCAATTAGCAGCCCAGCATTGATTCTAGCCAAAGTGAGCGATAAAAGTCAACATCGCCAAAAGATATTAATTTTTTCACTAACCTTCTCAGAATTCTTCCGATGACACTCCTGTAACATCACATTACAACATGCATATACAGTTTGATCGAAAATGTTTATATTTAGCCACCAAAATCATGGTTAGACAATGTGAAATGTAACTCGGCTGGTCAGAATTTGTCCTTGCGCCACTTAGACAGTGATCTACTCTTATACATAAATACTCATAAACGTGACTAAAAAATATAGGGTGGACAGGGATTGATAGACAATTTAATTCTTAATACAATTGCGTTATTACATTTTTTAATTTATCCTTACTTTTCAATACAGTTTGCGCCAAGCGAAGCTACGTCAAAAAACATGGCGTCCTAAGCCACTAAAATGTTTCGACAGAAACACGATTTATCATAATAAAAATGTCCTACCTTGAGCTGTTCTTCCATCAGTATCTTGGGCAAAGGATCCTTTCTTGGGAGAAATCGTCTTTTGGTGGAAAGCTGTCCTCTTGCCATGTGGAAATGTCAACTACGTTCGGGATGAACTGAAAAGCGTGCCCAACTTTTCACATCGTTGCAAAAATAAATGTCCCAAAATCGCACTAAACGGATATAAATTGCTATAAAACGCTTTAAATTAACTACTTTGTGATGTTTGTAACTCCTATAACGAGTGAAAAGATGACCGGAGAAATATAACAGGCTAAACTAACGCTTGGAACAGGAGAGGGTCGGTGTCTTCCACGCGCGTTACGCAGCAAGAAAAGACTTGCTAGCTAAAGGTTTTTTTCATTTGTAGGGCCTGTGAACGAGCAATCGAGCCCGTTGGAATCGTCATCACGTAAAGGCATCCAGGGGAAGACGTAAGAAGTGTCCGTATAGTCATAGCAACGACAGTGCCCTTTTAACTGACTTCAGAAAAGTGCCCAACATTTCTCAAATCTGACTCCATGTCAGGGAAATTGCTGTAGAATGGGCTCTGTTCCACTTAGAGACAAAATTTCAACTCCTATAGAAACTATAGACTGTTTTCTATCCAATAATAATAATAATATGCATATTGTACGATCAAGGATTTTGTGGGAAGCCGTTTAAAAAATTAGCCACATTAGCATAAATAGTCTAAACAGCGCCCCCATCCCCAACAGGTTAAATATTTTTAAAAAATATTTTTTTTTAATTTCGCGGCACTGGTTTTTCAGTGGGGGGGGGGGGGGGGTGTGCCGCTAGCGCCACGCTGATCCTAGACAGGTTAATGCAACCGCCGTGTTAGATTTAAAAAAATAACTTTACCACAACATACAGCTTGCGTTATTACGACACAGCGCTCACCAAAACGGAGGAGAATAGGAATCAACATTTTCCACAGAAATACGAAATAACATCATAAATTGTTCTTACTTTTGCTGAGCTTCCATCAGAATGTTGTACAAGGAGTCCTTGGTCCAGAAAAACTCGTTGTTTGGTTATAGAATGTCAATTTCTTCTGTCGAATTAGCAACCTTAGCTAGCCATGTGGCGCGAACATGCCCATCTTCTCTTGGCGCAAAGAATGGAAAATTCCAAAAGTCCCAATAAACGTTGAATAAACTGATAAAACTTGGTTGAAAAAACCTACTTTATGATGTTATTATCACATGTATCAAATAAAATCAGAGCCGGAGATATTCGCCGTGTATACCGAACGCTTATCAGAAGACAATGTCGAGGTACTTTGCGCGCCTTGGTAGACAAAGAAAATTCCTGACCTGCCACTCCAAAAGCTCTTGTTCGGCCTCAGATCAAGCTAGACACCCCATTCCACCTTCCACTGTCTGTTGACATCTAGTGGAAGGCGTATGAAGTGCATGCATATCGATAAATATAAGGCAATTGAATAGGCAGGCCCTAAAACAGAGCCTCGTTTTCAGATTTTTCACTTCCTGCATGGAAGTTTGCTGCAAAATGAGTTCTGTTTTACTCACAGTCTGTTTTACTCTGTTTTACTCACTTTCAATAGGATCTTGGTTGAAAATCGACCAGCCTCAGGATTCCCACTTCCTGTTCGGATTTTTTCTCATGTTTTTGCCTGCCATATGAGTTCTGTTATACTCACAGACATAATTCAAACAGTTTTCGAAACTTCAGAGTGTTTTCTATCCAATACTAATAATAATATGCATATATTAGTAACTATGACATGCCGTTTACTCTGGGCACCTCTGTGCACCTTTCATCCAAGCTACTCAATACTGCCCCTGCAGCCATAAGAAGTTAAAACTATAATTGTTCAGAATGTGTAGGTTTACTAGTTAAAGAAAAGAAATACAATGTAATTGTTCAATAATGTGTAATGTGTAATTGTTCATTAAAATAAAAATATCTGATCATATAAAATGTGTTGTGTTTATATTGCATTTAAAAATAAAAATATGTGATAATAAACAAACAAATATAAACAAACAATGTCAAATCATATTTTTCGCAGAGATGGCCAGTCAATTTGCGTAACGTTATCATCACACAATGACATCACAACGTCATTCAGCAACAAATCGACCTGCCTCTAGCAACTTCCCCTGAAAATGAGTTGGCAACACTGTGTATGAATACTTTCTGAAGGCACTGTAGCTTTATCTAACCCTGGTCTGTTTCCCTTGACTGAGACTGTGCCATCCTTCTCTTGTCAATGAATGAGCTGTGTTATATTGTAATCTTGATTCCAGTCGAGGAGTCTTCGCTCAAGAGGACATGTTGGGTTCCTGCCTGTGGAGAAGATTGATGTTCAACAGCGAGACCGTGATTGAATCATTCCTCAGCTCAAGGTTGTGCTCTCCATGTTCTCATAGGTCGGGTGAATAATTACATCCATTTGATCCTCCTCTCCCAGGTTAACCAACAACAAGTGTTTTAGAGTGATGACGCCCTACAGCTCTTTCTAATAATCCCATGACTGATCGGAGTGAGATTCAAGCTTTATACGAGGTTAAACTTGAATGTATTCATGAGCTGTCATAAGGAAAAGCTAGTCGTTAGACGGCAAAGGTTATGACAGTAACCGACTACCTCAACTGGGTGATGGGTGATATGTTATTAGGCGTTTTTATAGAAACGGCATTGAACAGTATGTAATGTTACAAAGATCATGCGTTGTAAATGCGTCAAATTTGTACAATCAATGGGTTAAGTGACTTTAAGTGCACCTGTCTATTTCTAACACGAGAAATGTTCCAGTGTGTGAACAAACAACTTCATAAAAAAATGAAAACAACGTGCTTGAGTCTTGTACACTAATTGCTAAACATGCCCTTGTTTGTCATTGTCTAATGAACAAAAATAGGTGATGCAAAAAGTGTGTTCAATAAAGAAAAAGCAAAGTAACTCTAGTAAGGTCATCGGAATACCATAGAGAATGGCTGGTAATTATGTTTATCCCATTTATGACGTACCAGAGAGGGCCAAGAAAGATCTAACCTGTGGCACTCATTTGCAATTTTGATGCAGCTAAACAAACAGATGCCTTCAAACCACTTCTGTAGGCTTGGCCGAATGCCAGTGAGAAGCATATCTCATTAAACCCATATGATAAACTGCTCTACATTTAACAGATGTTCATGTTTCCTTTCCACATCAACTGCCGGTCACTTGATCATATGTTCATAGGATGCTTCATTAACTTTCTGATGCTTCATTAACTTTGGCTACAGCTCTGGTAAACGGTGTCTTTACTTTCACAACTTACTTGTATATTCTCCTGCATGGACATAGGCGTTCATGTCCTACGGTGTCCATATTAGGACAGCCTCAATCTTAGCAGGACTTTAGGATTGAGGCTGTCCTAATATGGACACTAATCGCCCTTTTAAAAGAAGCAGTCGAGGTATGACTTGGCTTTGAAGTATCTCCATTGACCTTGTTTGGTATTTAATGTTGTGTCTACACACTTAGCATCATGGTGGTCAAAGGACAACATTTGGTAACACTCAGAGGTGGAATGTGTACTGAAATATCCTACTCGAGTAAAAGTACTGCTCCTATAATGACATTTTACTCAAGTAGAAGTAAAACTACTAGTGTAAAAAACTCAAGTGAAAAGTACTCAGAGTAAAAGTAATTTAGTTACTATTAAAATAAAAACATTGACATTGATAATTAGCTAATATCCCTAAGGTTACTTGAGATTTGTTACACGTTATCTTTTCTGTTCAATAAATAGAAAAAGGTAGAGGAAATATAGTATGTACAGTATGAACTGCAACAAGGCACATCTGTATGAAAAAGAGACTAAGGACTTGTCAAAAAACTATACCATTAACATTTGAAAATAGCAACACATTTATTTTGTAAAAGCAATACAAAATAAAGTGCATAAACAATAAATCACCCATTCACACTCTGTTCCTCACTCACAAACTCCCTCACTCACTCACCCACACAATGCCAAATGGGTAGTGCTGGGGCAAACTGGACATGCCTAAAAGATTCAATGTCAAATTAGCTATAACAGAAACTCATGGAAATGCTAAATGAATGAGCATGCCCCTGAAATAGAAAAGGGGAAATAGATGTTGAATTAGATTGATCAACTATATATAGGCTACATGTACATTACGTTATGTAACGTGTTCCTTCAGCAAAATTAAAAGAGTTCTGTTCTAACGCCTTCACTTCTCTCTGAATTTGCTGTGCAGTTACAGCAGGAGCTGATTTTCAAAGTGAATCGAGTCGATCCAGGCTCGCTTTGCAGTGAAGAGCGGTCCAGCACACCTAAAGAGACACTTACAAGCGGCAGAGGCAGGCAGTCCTGTGCCCAGTTTGAGAGATAGCTTCTTAATGTATGGAAAGGAATGAAGCAAGTCCATCTTGTCTGACACAGAGACAAAGTACCTATCCAGCTCCCCTGTACCTTGTGACCTTTTGGGCATCAGTGATGAGAAGAATCATCTTTGTCAGATGAATGCTGCCTCTGTTGCTCTGTCTCGTCTTCTATCACTGTGTCAAGATGATGCTTCAGGTAGACCAAACCAGTATAGTGGCAAATGCACATATGATACACATATGGAATATTTCTACTAATTCTGACATTACAATAGTCCAAACACAAACTTTCCATACTTGTTATTCTCAGATACTGAGATTGAAGTGAGTTTGACAATGTTCTTTGTTGTCTAATGTTGAGATGAGTCCATGTCTATGTGTAGGCCTAAATATTGTGTAGACTCATACATTTACAGCTGAAGTCAGAAGTTTACATACACCTTAGCCAAATACATTTAAACTCAGTTTTTCACAATTCCTGACATTTAATACGAGTAAATATTCCCTGTTTTAGGACAATTAGGATCACCACTTTATTTTAAGAATGTGAAATGTCAGAATAATAGTAGAGAGAATTATTTATTTCAGCTTTTATTTCTTTCATCACATTCCCAGTGGGTCAGAAGTTTACATACTCTCAATTAGTATTTGGTAGCATTGCCTTTAAATTGTTTAACTTGGGTCAAACATTTCGGGTAGCCTTCCACAAGCTTCCCACAAGAAGTTGGGTGAATTTTGGTCCATTCCTCCTGACAGAGCTGGTGTAACTGAGTCAGGTTTGTAGGCCTCCTTAATCGCACACGCTTTTCCAGTTCTGCCCACAAATTTTCTATAGGATTGAGGTCAGGGCTTTGTGATGGCCACTACAATACTTTGACTTTGTTGTCCTTAAGCCATTTTGCCACAACTTTGGAAGTATGCTTGTGGTCATTGTCCATTTGGAAGACCCATTTGCGACCAAGCTTTAACTTCCTGACTGATGTCTTGAGATGTTGCTTCAATATATCCACCTAATTTTCCACCCTCATGATGCCATCTATATTGTGAAGTGCACCAGTCCCTCCTGCAGCAAAGCACCCCCACAACATAATGCTGCCACCCCCGTGCTTCACGGTTGGGATGGTGTTCTTCTGCTTGCAAGCCTCCCCCTTTTTCCTCCAAACATAACGGTGGTCATTATGGCCAAATAGTTCTATTTTTGTTTCATCAGACCAAAGGACATTTCTCCAAAAAGTACAATTTTTGTCCCCATGTGCAGTTGCAAACCGTAGTCTGGCTTTTTTATGGTGGTTTTGGAGCAGTGGCTTCCTCCTTGCTGAGCGGCTTTTCAAGGGGTTATGTTGACATAAGACTCGATTTACTGTGGATATAGATACCTTTGTACCTGTTTCCTCCAGCATCTTCACAAGGTCCTTTGCTGTTTTTCTGGGATTTATTTGCACTTTTTGCACCAAAGTACGTAAATCTCTAGCAGACAGAACGCATCTCCTTCCTGAGCGGTATGACGGCTGCGTGGTCCCATAGTGTTTATACCTGCGTACTATTGTTTGTACAGATGAACGTGGTACCTTCAGGCATTTGGAAACTGCTCCCAAGGATGAACCAGACTTGTGGAGGTCTACAATTTTCTTTATGAGGCCTTGGCTGATTTCTTTTGATTTTCCCATTAAGTTTTCTTTATTTTACCTTTATTTAACTAGGCAAGTCAGTTAAGAACAAATTCTTATTTTCAATGACAGCCTAGGAACAGTGGCTTAACTGCCTTGTTCAGGAGCAGAACAACAGATTTTTTACCTTGTCAGCTCGGGATTCAATATTGCAACCTTTCGGTTACTTGTCCAACGTTCTAACCACTAAGCTACCTGCCACCCCGGCAGCCAAGCAAAGAGGCACTGAGTTTGAAGGTTGGCCTTGAAATACATCTACAGGTACACCTCCAATTGACTCAAATGATGTCAATTAGCCTATTAGAAGCTTCTAAAGCCATGACATCATTTTCTGGAATTTTCAAAGCTGTTTAAAGGCACAGTCAATTTAGTGTATGTAAACCTCTGACCCACTGGAATTGTGATACAGTGAATTATAACTGAAATAATGTTAACAATTTTTGGAATAATTACTTGTGTCATGCACAAAGTAGATGTCCTAATTGACTTGCCAAAACTAAAGTTTGTTAACAAAAAAATTGTGGTTGAAAAACTAGTTTTAATGACTCCAACATAAGTGTATGTGAACTTCAGACTTCAACTGTATATGCAAGATCAATTAATTTAAACCAACCGTTCTATTGTTCTCTCTCACTACACACACTCAATCAAATGAGAATGATGTTGTCAAGGCTCAGGAAAAGACCCAGGGGCAGACAGTTTCAAAGTAACAAAAGTTTATTACTAGAACAGGGGGCAGGCAAAACGACAGGTCAAAGTTAGTAATCCAGATCAGAGTCCATAAGGTACAGAACGGCAGGCAGGCTCAGGGTCAGGGCAGGCAGAAAGGTCAAAACCAGGAAAACAGGAACTTGAAAAGGCCTTGAGCAAGGGGGGAAATGCTGGTAGGCCTGACAAACAAAACGAACTGGCAACAGACAGAGAACACCGGTATAAATACACTGGAGATAATGGGGAAGATGGGCGACACCTGGAGGGGGGTGGAAACAAGCACAAAGACCGGTGGAACAGATCAGGGTGTGACAGTTATCCTAAGTACATAACTAGCTAAAAATCCTAGGTATCTCTAAAGATGTCATGTCCAAGCAAGCTAACATTAGATAGCTAGCTAGTTCATTTGCTGTCGGGAGAGGCTATACGGACATGCCTGGTGCCCAAAATTGATGACGTATGTCACACAGCGAGAGTTGAGTGGGGACGAATAGATTCTGTTCAGTCAGTTGTCCTAATGAGCCCTCCCCAGCTTGCTAGTTTATGCTTGTGGCTAGAAACTTCAGCAAGAATTTGCAACTTGTCCACCAAAGTTCAAGTTGAGACTTGGGAGTTTTTATCGGACAACAAAATGAACAAATGTGCTTTAGCTGCCTGTCACCCTGGCCTGATATTAGATACACTATTTAGCTAATTTCCGCGAACTTAAGTTACTGCAGGCCAGCAGTGCTTGGCAAGCGGGACTCGGGAACGAAGAACATACTCTGCCACGTGTTGTTTTGCTACGAGCTTGCCCAGTGGGAAGCAAGAGTGGGAAACACTGTTGCATTGGTCATTAAATGCATTATGAAATAATGACATTAAAACACAAAACACATGGTCTTTGTCAGATCCACATTGGGTTGATATAAATAGGAAATTACTATGAAATAATAAAATATTTCAGTTGTGTATACTACTTTTTTTCTCCATTCCTTAAAGTCATCATGCCATCTCTGCTCAGGCAGTAGCAGCCAGCCAGCCAGACCATCTAATGTTATATCTGTGCTCCCCATACTGTACTGTCTTTAGTCGTCCTATTTAGCTAGGTCAGACTGCATAAGTACAGTATGCTGCAGAGATGTCTGACGAAATAATTGTAACAGTTCTTCGAAGCAGATAAGGCATACTTTCACAAACTGTCTCTATTCCTGTCATCATAGTTTTGTGTACATTCCTATCTAATGCGATCTATGCAGTCTGTGTGCGTATAATCTATCATAGCAGGTGTAAAAGTAAAAAGTATATCCATCCAGATTATTATTACTCTCGCCATAATCTGTCCATATTAAGGCCAATGCATTTATATGGGTTTATTTTGGACCTAATCTTGTCCTCTGCATTTCAGCCTTTGTGATAACAACTCCCATTGTTAGGGTGGAGATGAGCATCTCATCATTATATACAGATCTCGGTCCGAGTTGTAAACAACAGGCCCAATGGATTATGGTCATTGTATTTAATTACCACGTTTCTACGCTGAACTACAGTATGAGTAATAAAACCTAGCGATCAAACTTTGAAATGGTTCCAATTGTTTTTTTCCTCAATTCATTTTAGAAACACTTAAATTAAGGTCTGTTTCGTGTAGGTTTAACCGGGCGTGACGTTTTGACAACCGTATAAATATCTCTAGAACACGGTGAATTTTATCAATATTTTCGACCTGTATAAACTCTCCCAAAATGAAATGCTAATTATCTAATTAAATGCCTGTCTCAAGTTTAATGCCACTCACCAGGGCCATGATAATCTGGATGAGATTGCCTAATCGGAAGGTAAGAATCTGGATTAACTATCTAATGTCAGGTACATTTTGTAATTAATACATTGATTAATTAATTGTAATTGTAATTAATTTATTGACAGTTCTGTGAACTGTCTTGGGCAAGTTTTACATTTACACAATACCTGTTATCTACACTACCCCTTTTGGTTACAGATAGAACCCTTTTGGGTTCCACATGACCTTTGCTCGTGTTTCTTGGCCCAAGCAAGTCTCTTCTTATTATTGGTGTCCTTTAGTAGTGGTTTAATGGCAGAAATTCAACCATGAAGGCCTGATTCACGCAGTCTCCTCTGAACAGTTGATGTTGAGATGTGTTACTTGAACTCTGTGAAGAATTTATTTGGAATGCAATCTGAGGTGTAGTTAAATTTAATGAACTTATCCTCTGCAGCAGAGGTAACTCTGGGTCTTCCTTTCCTGTGGCGGTCCTCATGAGAGCCAATTTCATCATAGTGGTTGTTGGTTTTATGCAAATGCACTTGAAGAAACTTTCAAAGTTCTTGACATTTTCCGCATTGACTGACCTTCATGTCTTAAAGTAATGATGGGCTGTCGTTTCTCTTTGCTTATTTGAGCTGATCTTGTCATAATATGGTCATAATATGGAAATAGGGCTATCTTTTGTAAACCCCCCCTACCTTGTCACAACACCACTGATTGGCTCAAACACATTAAGAAGGAAAGAAATTCCACAAATTAACTTTTAACAAGGCACACCTGTTAATTGAAATGCATTCCAGGTGACTACTTCATGAAGCTGGTTGAGAGAATGCCAAGAGTGTGCAAAGCAGTCATCAAGGCAAAGGGTGGCTACTTTGAAGAATCTCAGATATAAAATATATTTTGAGTTGTTCAAAGCTTTTTTGGTTACTACATGATTTCATACGTGTTATTTCACAGTTTTGATGTCTTCACTATTATTCTACAATGTAGAAAGAGTAAGAGTCTAGCTATATTTTCAGATATTATACATTTCTAATTTTCTCAATGTCGTTTTCATTGCAAGTTAAAACACACTGTTAGCTAGCTAGCAAACATTAGCTGGCTCGCTAGCTAACATTACGTGTACGATATGTGTAGTAATGTTATTCGTACAGTGCATTTGGAAAGTATTCAGACCCCTTGACTTCTTATTCTAAATGTATTAAATAATATTCATTATGATATCAACACAGGTACTGAATATTTCCCACTCACAATTTCTCCCACCCAGAAAGGAGCTGATTTTACATGTTATAATTAGGTCTGCTAAACAGAAGATCACAAACACACACACTGTACAAAAGAACTCGGCTGCATGACGAGTACATACCATATCTGGCATATTGGTGTCTGTCTGACGGTGTTTCACGTAAATGTCGGACAATCGGCAGGTCTTACACAACAGTGGCATCCCCACTCCTCATCTAATTCACCCTTTCAAGATTGCGAACATACTAGCACCGAATCCTTCTCCATGTTTCTTTGATATCAGTATCATTGTTCACATTTTGTGATATCAGTATCAGTGTTCAACTCTCCCTCCATAACCACATCGAAGGGTTGTAGAGGTGCTCGTATTGTCTCACCAGCTCACACAGACACTCCTCAAAACTGGACAGAGACAGATATAATAGTGAGTAGCAAATCTAAAAATAAAAGGAAGCCTGCAAGTAGTATAGGAAGTAGTAGCAGCAAAGTAGTAGCACGTCCCACTTTGTGTGTTTATACCAGAAGGGATACCAGAAAATATGTGATGTAGACACAGGGGCGGGACTTCCGTTGCAAATGTCACTCAATACTGCCCCTCAGTCTTCGCAAGGAATGATACATAGGGTCTCCATTTCCGGTTAGGGAAAAATGCCGTAACATTTTTGGTGACGAACAATGACATTGCAAAACTGTGCTACGCTCCGTAGTGTCCAAATCAGCCTTAAGTCTACTGCACATGAAATATTACTTCTTGGAGTATGGTCAAAATGGAGATTGTTTTGATCTCAAAGCATGTTTATTATCATGGTGTTACTGACAGAAAGATAACCTCCTCCAAGCTGTTTAGTGTTCAAGTCAATTCAACTATATTACAATCTACAATATGCACTACAATCACAGAAAGAATGTCACAGGTGGGCTCTGAACCCCAGTCTCCCCGCTCTGGAATCCAATGTCTTTAACATTAGACTAAGGGGAAACTCCGTCTTGAGCCGAGGATGACACTGATTTTGAAGTTGCAAGCCGGGCTACCTTATCACAAGAGAGTAGGGCAGCAGGTAGCCTGGTGGTTAAGAGGTTGGATCAGTACCCGAAAGGTTGCTGGTTTGAATCCACGTGCTGAGTAGGTGAAACATGTGTCAATGTGCCCTTGAGCAAGGCACTTAACCCTCATTACTTCTGTTAGTTGCTCTGGATAAGAGTGTCTACTAAAATGTAAATGAGAGAGTGAGTCCGAGTCACCTCTGCTGCAAGTGCAATACTTTTATTGTAGACTGGTATAGTACACTGAAGTTTTCCTAAAAAAGTTCAAATTACTTTTCACTTCACTAATACTTTTAATTGAATCCACAAACATTACGTGCGTAGTTAAGGTCAAACATGTATTTATTTATATATTACGTTGAAGTTGTCAAATTAAACACAGTAAGGTGGAAGAGCTGTTATTAAACATGGGCATGTTGGGAGCTCCCAGGAGATACAATGTGCCACTTGGGGTATTCTGAATAATTACATCAAATTATGGACTGCAAAGAGTGTTAACAACAGACAAATGTCAAACAGGAGAAATAGACTGCTGAGAGAGGAGATAACAAACAGGAAAGACAACTGTGCAAGTAATAAGATAAACATTTGACAGAAGAAAGAGAAACTTCAAGGCCATGGGGTTTATCATTATGCTCGCATTTCCTACAGTACTTGAAAGCGAAAGGAGAACTCACTTCGGGTTTCTGAAGAACTGTTAGCAAGAGACGCTAAAGTGCATCTGAGTGCAACGTAATTGGTGAGTGGTCGGAAACTCTATTGACAGTGGGGACAGACATATCCAGGCCTCAGACAGTGGGAACAGTCACGCTATAATCCCTGTGGCCGATGTGGGGCCTTTAATGTAGGCTTTCAAAAAGAGCTTCCAGACCAAAACAAAGATAAAGATATCCTTTTGTTAAGGATCAGGACTCCCATTAACGTTTGAAGACTGTATTCCTCAAGCACAGCATGCTCACATCAATGTTTCTTGATAAGCTTTCACAGGCGACAACGTTTTCTGCAAACATTATGAATATGTCAAGTCATTTTTTTATTTGCATGACTGTTCTCATCTTGCCACAGAGGGATACTGTCCACTTTGCACACCCTCCACTTTCTTAATAATCGGCTAAATTAGCACTCAGAGTACCTCCTGTCTTGCTGGTATGGTCAAGTTATGCGGCCCTTCACCCCTTTCTCATCTGATTTACACTACCGTTCAAAAGTTTGGGGTCACTTAGAAATGTCCTTGTTTTTGAAAGAAAAGCAAATTTTTTTGTCCATTAAAATAACATAAAATTGATCCGAAATACAGTGTACACATTGTTAATGTTGTAAATGACTATTGTAGCTGGAAACAGCAGATGTTTTTATGGAATATCTACATAGGTGTACAGAGGCCCATTATCAGTAACCATCACTCCTGTGTTCCAATGGCACGTCAGAATTTGTGGGTTCGATTACAGGCTCAAAATGGCCAGAAACAAATAACTTTCTTCTGAATCTCGTCAGTCTATTCTTGTTCTGAAAAATGAAGGCTTTTCCATGTGAGAAATTGCCAAGAAACTGAAGATCTGGTACAGCGCTGTGTACTACTCGCTTCACGGAACAGCGCAAACTGTCTTTAACCAGAATTGAAAGAGGAGTGGGAGGCCCCGGTGCACAACTGAGCAAGACAACAAGTACATTAGAGTGTCTAGTTTGAGAAACAGACGCCTCATAAGTCCTCAACTGGCAGCTTCATTAAATTGTACCCACAAAACACCAGTCTCAACGTCAACAGTGAAGAGGCAACTCTGGGATGCTGGCATTCTAGGCAGAGTTGCAAAGAAAAAGCCATATCTCAGTCTGGCCAATAAAAAGAACACAGACACTGGACAGAGGAACTCTGCCTACAAGGCCAGGATCCCGGAGTCGCCTCTTCACTCTTGACATTGAGTAATAAAACTTTTTTTTTAAGATAGGTGTCACAATTATTGTTTTCATAATTCCAGCACCCTCCCCTTCGAGGATAATGGCACTGAGCCTTTTTCAAAAATATTTTATGAGATTGTAGAACACATTGTGAGGGACCTTAGACCATTCCTCTATTTAGAATCTTTCCAGATCCTTGATATCCTTCGCTCTGCACTTATGGACTGCCATCTTCAATTCAAACCATAGGTTTTCAATGGGGTTCACGTCCGAAGACTCAGATGGCCATTGCAAAAGGTTGATTTTGTGCTCAATTAACTATTTGTTTGTGGGTTTTGATGTGTGCTTGGGGTTATTGTCTTGCTGAAGATCCACTTGCGGCCAAGTTTCAGCCTCCTGGCAAAGGCCACCAGGTTTTTGGCAAAAATGTCCTCGTACTTGGTAGAAATGACAATGCCATTGACCCTAAGAAGGCTCCAGGACCAGTGGAAAATAAAACAGCCCCATAACCTCAAAGATCCAACACTATAGTTTACAGTAGGTTATTTTCTGCATGTGCATCATTCTCCACGCATCAGAACTGGTGTGTGTGGTCGAAGAGCTATATTTTTGTGTGATCTGACCATAGCACCGGTTCCAATCTAAGTGCCAATGCCATTTAGCAAACTCTAGGCATTTACGTTTGTAGGTTTCTCTCAATAAAGGCTTGTTTCTGGCAACCCTTCCAAAGCCTATTGGCATGGAGGTGGCATCTAATTGTAGATTGAGTCTTGTTGACCCACAGATGCGACCAAGTTTTCAAATTCTCCAACTTTGGCCCTTGGATTTATCTTTGCCTCTCGAAACATCTTCCTCGCCGTGGGGACAAGATACACTTGCATCCAATACCAGGCAAGTTTACCACTGTTTCAAACTTCTTAATTGTTGCCCTAATAGTGGTATATCTTTTTTTGGGGGAATTTTTTTGTACACACATTTTATTTGCCTGATTTATGAAGGTCAACAACCATTTGTCTCTTTTTTCATTTGTGAATTATTTTCCCGTGGTGATGGATGACAAAGAGATTTTTCATACATATTCCGTACATTTTAAACCCCAGTGAAACTGGAACACATGGAAGGTAACAAAACAGTTCCTTTAGCTGTGATGAATTTACAAAAAGTGGAATGTTAATGCAGATTACGTTTTGTTTGATTTTATTTATTGTAATCTTTAGAGGTGTCAATAATTTTGACACCAATCTTTTTGAGAGAAACAAAATTACTTAAATATTACGTAAAACAAAATCTCTTTCTCTGAGCAATTGTATTAGTATAAAGAAATACAATTTTAAAATATTTTTGAGCATACAATATAGCTCAGTTTTTGAATTTATTTTATACAATATTTTTACCTCATATTTATCAAGTGTGCCAATACTTGGTCACTGTATATGTCAACTGAGAAAGTTGCAGTTGGAATGTAAGAAAGATGATCCATGTGAACTGAGATAAAACCCATACACGATTTATGAAATCAGATTATGCATTGGGCTGTGTCAGGATGTACTACCACCACACCAACACACCAACACGAGTTATGACCGCAGTCATATTCCATATTCCACCGTTTAGTCATGGTAACTAGGCTTTTCCATGCTCTGATGCTGCTGATTGTCATTAGTAGCCTAGCAAACTTGCTAACTTCCTGGTACTCAGCAGGCTATTGTCCATCTAATCACTCTGACATGTAATCGAAAATCTAATCAAACACTCATGAAAGACCATGAGCTTATGTTGTGCAACATTTCTATAGGCTATGGAATTGCGTGAGAAAAGTTGATGGCCTATATTAAAAAGATAAGGATCCCATCAGCTTTCGATAGGCTAGGCCTACTATATTTATTTCTCAACGTTCCTAATATTAAGCATATTGCTTCTCTTTACAACAGGAGAATAGCCTATGAAAATGAACCACGGGATTTAAGTGCATACATGGCGTGGATAGACATGGCAGCTGTCCTTCTAGCACCTAAGTAACTTTGCAGTATTTTGTTTTTTTGTGTTGTTTCTTACATTATTAGCCCAGAATGTTTTTTGTGTTATTACATGCAGCTGGAAATAACTTTTGGATATTAGAGGGGGGTTAACTCACCAGCATTACGACCAGGAATACAACTTTCCCAAATTGGATCCTATGTTCGTACCCACCAGGGCAATTGAACTAATCCCAGAGGCTGCTCCAAGACGCCGCCGGCGGAGAAGAGATATTCGGAGTCGACTTCTAGTCTGACTCAGGACGTGGGCACACCATCCACCGCTCCGAGTATATTACTCGCTAATGTTCAGTCTCTGGACAATAAAGTAGATGAGCTCAGAGCGAGGATCTCCTTTCAGAGAGACATCAGGGACTGTAACATACTCTGTTTCACAGAATCATGGCTCTCTCCAGATATTCTGTTATTCTGTCCCGTCCATACAGCCAGCTGGGTTCTCAGTACATCATGTAAACAGGAATAAAGAACTCTCCGAGAAGAACAAAGGTGGTGGTGTATGTTCCATGATTAACTGGTGTGATTGTGTAGTACAGAAACTCAAGTCCTTTTGTTCACCCGACCTAGAATACCTCACAATCAAATCCAGCCCCAACGACGGCCCTCAAGGAATTACACTGGACTTTGTGCAAACTGGAAACCACATATCCTGAGATCACATTTAATGTAGCTGGGGATTTTAACAAAGAAAATTTAAGGAAAACGCGACCGAAGTTCTATCAACACATTGACTGTAGTACTCGCGCTGGAAAAACGCTCAACCATTGCTATTCCCCCTTCTGGGATTTCCCTTCGGCAAATCAGATCACAACTACATTTTTCTACTCCCTTCCTAGACACAAACTCAAACAGGAAGTACCCGTGATAAGGTGCATTCAACGCTGGTCTGACCAATCGGAATCCATGCTTCAAGATTGTTTTGATCATGCGGACTGGGATATGTTCTGGGTAGCCTC
The DNA here is from genome assembly GCF_029448725.1 of Salvelinus fontinalis. Lineage (NCBI taxonomy): Eukaryota > Metazoa > Chordata > Actinopteri > Salmoniformes > Salmonidae > Salvelinus > Salvelinus fontinalis. The sequence goes on from NC_074667.1 coordinate 17,331,789, forward strand.
TGAGAATTACACTGGCATATACACGGACACAGTGACTGAGTTCACCAGGAAGTGTATAGGGGATGTTTTTCCTGCTGTGACTGTTAAAACTTACCCAAACCAAAAACGATGGATAGATGGCAGCATTTGTGCAAAACTGAAACCACTAACCACCGCATTTAACCATGGCAAGGTGACTGGGAATATGGTCGAATACAAACAGTGTAGTTATTCCCTCCGTAAGGCAATCAAACAGGCAAAACATCAGTACAGACACAAAGTGGAGTTGCAATTCAAAGGCTCAGACACGAGACATATATGGCATGGTCTAAAGACAATCACGGATTACAAAGGGAAAACCAGCCATGCCACAGACACCGACGTCTTGCTCCCGGACCAGCTGAACACTTTCTTCGCCCGCTTTGAGGATAACACAGAGCCACCGACGCGGCCCGCTCCCAAGGACTGTAGGCTCTTGTTCTTCATGGCCAACGTGAGTAATACATTTAAGCCCTCACAAGGCTGCCGTCCCAGACGGTGTCCCTAGCCGTGTCCTCAGAGCATGCACAGTCCAGCTGGCTGGAGTGTTCATGGACATATTCAATCTCTCACTATCCCAGTCTACTGTCCCCACTTGCATCAAGATGTCCACCATTGTTCCTGTACCCAAGAAAGAAAAGGTTACTGAACTAAATGACTATCACCCCATAGCACTCACTTCTGTCATCATGAAGTGCTTTGAGAGGCTGTTTATGTACTGTATATGTGCACCTCACTCAGGCTTCAACTCAGGTTGCATGGCCTTATTAAGGATCATATCACCCTTACCTGACACCCTAGACCCACTTCAATTTGCATACTGCCCCAATAGATCCACAGAGTATGCAATTACCATCGCTATGCACACTGCCCTATCCCATCTTGACAAGAGGAATACTTATGTAAGAATGCTGTTCATTGACTATAGCTCAGCCTTCAACACCATAGTACCATCCAAGTGCATCAATTCGTGGCCCTGGGTCTGAACCCTGCCCTGTGCAACTGGGTCCTGGACTTCTTGATGGGCCGTCCACAGGTGGTGAAGGTAGGAATAAACACCTCCACTTCACTGATCCTCAACACAGGGGCTCCACAAGGGTGAGTGCTCAGCCCCCTCCTGTACTCCCATGACTGTGTGGCCACACATGCCTCTAACTCAATCATCAAGTTTGCAGATGACACAACTGTAGTTGGCCTGATTACCAACAATGACGAGACAGCCTACAAGGAGGAGGTGAGGGCCCTGGCGGAGTGGTCCCAGGAAAATAACCTCTCCCTCAATGTAAACAAAAGGAAGGAGCTGATTGTGGACTTCAGGAAACAGCAGAGGGAGCACGCCTCTATCCACATCGAAAGGACCGCGGTCAAGAAGGTAGAAAGCTTCAAGAACATCTCTGCCGGCCAAATACTCCCCTAACCGGGACGACGCTGGGCCAATTGTGCCCCGCCCCATGGTTGCCAATTGTGCCCCACCTCCCGGTTGCGGCCAGCTGTGACAGAGACTGGACTCGAACCAGAAACTCTAATGGCACAGCTAGCACTGAGATGCAGCACACCTGCTCAGTCAAAAGGTTGAAATTCTCCTCTTCTCTCATGATAACTTAAACACCAGATTAAAATTCAATTCAATCAACGAGACTGAATTGAGTTAAAGGGACAGTTCACCCAAATTACCCTATAGGCAGTCTATGGATAAGGTAAGACAGCAAGGTAAAGAAAACCAAAGCATGGATTGCTGTCTTACCATGTCCATAGACTGCTTACAGAGTAAGGAAACTTTGTCATTTTGTAATTTGGGTGAACTATTCCTTTAAGATTGGTTTAACCTCTCTAGGGTACGTGAGACGGTAGCGTCCCACCTCTTCAACAGCCAGTGAAACTGCAGGGCGCCAAATTCAAAACAACAGAAATCCCATAATTAAAATTCCTCAAACATACATGTATTTTACACCATTTTAAAGATACGCTTATTGTAAATCCAGCCACAATGTCCAATTTCAAAAAGGCTTTACGACGAAAGCAAACCAAACGATTATGTTAGGTGAGTGCCTATTCACAGAATATCACAGCCATTTTTCCAGCCAAAGAGAGGAGTCACAAAAAGCAGAAATAGAGATAAAATGAATCACTAACCTTTGATGATCTTCATCAGATGACACTCATAGTGTAACGGCTTTCCTCCTCCTCTTCATCAGAAGAGGAGGAGCAGGGATCGAACCAAAATGCAGCGGAGTTTGTAGACATGATTTATTAAAGAAAAAAACACGAAAACACGAACTTGACTAATAACCTAACAAAACAAATAAACGGTGTAGACAGATCTGAACGACGGACTCACATAACACACGAGAACGCACGAACAGGGAAAAAAAGCCTACACATAAATGACACTGAACAAACAAACCGAAACCAGTCCCGTGTGGCGTAACTACATACACAAACACAGGAGACAATCACCCACAACGAACACTGTGAAAACACCTACCTAAATATGACTCTTAATTAGAGGAACGCCAAACACCTGCCTCTAATTAAGAGCCATACCAGGCAACCCATAAACCAACATAGAAACAGAAAACATAAAATGCCCACCCAAACTCACGTCCTGACCAACTAACACATATAACAAACTAACAGAAATAGGTCAGGAACGTGACACATAGGACTTCATGTTACACAATACATGTATGTTTTGTTCGGTAAAGTTCATACTTATATCCAAAAATCTGAGTTTACATTTGCGCCTTACGTTCAGAAGTTCCAAAACATCCTTTGATTTTGCAGAGAGCCATATCAATTTACAGGAATACTCATAATAAACATTGCTAAAAGATACAACTGTTATGCATGGAATTTTAGATGCACTTCTCCTTAATGCAAGCGCTGTGTCAGATTTCAAAAAAGCTTTACGGACAAAGCAAACCATGCAATAATCTGAGTCGGCGTTCAGAGCCCAATCAAGACACAAATATATCCGCCATATTGTGCAGTCAACATAAGTCAGAAATAACATTATAAACACTCATAATAAATGTTGATGATCTTCATCAGAATGCACTCCCAGTAATCCCAGTTCCACAATAAATGTTTGTTTTGTTTGATAATGTCCATCATTTATGTCCAATTTCCTCCTTGTTGTTCTAGCGTTCAGTACACTTTCCAAACTCACGACGCGCGGGCAAGTCCAGGCGAAAGTACGGATGAAAAGTTCAAAAAGTTATATTACAGTCCGTAAAAACATGACAAACGAAGTATAGAATCAATCTTTAGGATGTTTTTAACATATTTCTTCAATAATGTTCCAACCGGAGAATTCCTTTGTCTTCAGAAAAGGAAATGGAACAGGAGCTAACTCTCTTGTGAACGCGCATGGTCAGCTCGTGGCTGCTGGCAGACCTCTGACTCATTCCCCTCTCAGTTGTCCCCACATCATAGTAGAAGCATCAGACAAGGTTCTAAAGACTGTTGACATCTAGTGGAAGCCTTAGGAAGTGCAACATTACCAATATCCAACTGTATCTTCAATAGGAGCTGAGTTGAAAATCGAACAACCTCAGATTTCCCACTTCCTGGTTGGATTTTTTCTCAGGTTTTTGCCTGCCATATGAGTTCTGTTATACTCACAGACATCATTCAAACCGTTTTAGAAACTTCAGAGTGTTTTCTATCCAAATATACTAATAATATGCATATTCTAGCTTTTATGGCTTTGTAGCAGGCCGTTTACTCTGGGCATGCTTTTCATCCGGACGTGAAAATACTGCCCCCTACCCCAAAGAAGTTAACAGTCATTCATAAAGTAGAATTTGAAAGGTCTTGATTGTCGAATGTGATTTTTTTGTCTTGGAAACTGAATGGTAAATTATTTAAAGAGTGATTGAGTAGCTTTTTCAGGCCATTATGTATTACATAACTCAGTAGGCCTGATAATGAACAAGCATTGGAAACTGTGGTTGATGTTTCCAGAAAGCCAGAGAAGCTCATTGACATATCTATAATGGAATTGAAATTTTTGTCATAGCTTTCCAAGTTACGATGACTACTGCAATAGGTACTACAGGCCTGGTAAAAGCAAGCTTTGAAAATCGATATTTAGAAAAAGACAGAAAAATGCATGTTCATATTCACTCAATCATAATTGGCATGCTTTATACTTAGCATCATTTCGGAAGTCGAATGATGTCACAATCCCACCCCACACGCCTAAGACAAATTGTCTATAAATGGAGAAATTTCAGCACTGTTGCTAATCTCCCTAGGAGTGGCCGTCCTGCAAAGATGACTGCAAGAGCACAGCGCAGAATGCTCAATGAGGCTTAAGAAGAATCCTAGAGTGTCAGCTAAAGATTTACAGAAATCTCTGTTGACAAGTCTACAATAAGTAAAACACTAAACAATAATTGTGTTCATGGGAGAACACCATGGAAGAAGCCACTGCTGTCCAAAAAAACATTGTTGCATGTCTGAAGTTTGCAAAAGAGCACCTGGATGTTCCACAGCGCTACTGGCAAAATATTCTGTGGACAGATGAAACTAAAGCTGTGTTGTTTGGAAGGAACACACAACACCGTGTGGAGAAAAAAAGCAGAGCACACCAACATCAAAACCTCATCCCAACTGTAAACTATGGTGAAGGGAGAATCATGGTTTGGGGCTGCTTTGCTGCCTCAGGGCATGGACAGCTTGCTATCATCGACGGAAAAATGAATTCCCAAGTTTATCAAGACATTTTGCTGGAGAATGTAAGGCTATCTGTCCACCAGTAGAAGCTCAATATAAGTTAGGTGATGCAACAGGACAACAACCCAAAAGACAGAAGTAAATCAACAACAGCTTGAACATAAGAAAATACGCCTTGGAGTAGCCCAGTCAGTCCTTACCTCAACCCGATTGAGATGCTGTGGCATGAACCTCAAGAGACATCCCAAGAGCCACCAGACATCCCAAGAAGATTGTGAAACTGAAACAGTTTTGTAAAGAGGAATGGTCCAAAATGTATCTGATCCACAACTACAGAAAACGTTTGGTTGAGGTTCTTGCTGCCAAAGGAGAGTCAACCTGTTATTAAATTCACCTGTTCACATACTTTTTTCAACTTGGACTGTGAATGTTTACATGGTGTGTTCAAAAAAGACATGAACAATGTATAATTGTTTGTGTGTTATTAGTTTAAGCAGACTGTGTTTGTCTATTGTTGTGACTCAGATGAAGATCAGATAAAATGTTATGACCAATGTATGCAAAACTCCAGGTAATTCTAAAGGGTTCACATACTTTTTCTTCCCACTGTTTGTGTAGGTATTCCTTTCTAACATGGCTAAACAAAATACTCTATGCAAGTAACCATTTCAATAGGATTTTCTTGATATCACTGCGACAACGGTCGATAGATGTAGCTGGTATATTTGCTCTAACTATCTGCTCCGATTTTCAAAGCACTCTCGTCTGAGTGTACTAGAGCGCAGAATAACTGACAAATGTACAAACGTCAACACCCGTTGAATATGGCCGGTGTCAGTAAACGTTGGCAAAAATGTTGAATTAAAGTTTTTCCAGCAGCACAGTTGCGGTCACCAACGCTCTGGATAACATAAAAACTGCCTAACCAGCTCTGCTAGGGCGAGTATAATGGTCAGAGTGAGCAGTTCTCTCATTTGTGTCTGGAAGTACACTACCGGTCAAAGGTTTTATAACACCTACTCATTCAAGGGTTTTTCTTTATTTTAACTTATTTCTACATTGTAGAATAAGTGAAGACATCAAACTATGAAATAACACATATGCAATCATGTAGTAACCAAAGAAGTGTTAAACAAATCAAAATATATTTAATATTTGAGGTTCTTAAAATAACCACCCTTTGCATTGATGACAGCTTTGCATAAATAACTACATTAACGAAAGAGGGGGACCTGTTTCATTGATAACCGTGCAACACAGAATAGCCGAATGTGCACACTCTCTCAAATCGTTTGGAGAAAATATCCTATTTTATTAAACTATGTTCAATTAAATTGTTCATAATATAAAATAATATAAAATATGGCCACGGAATTCTAAGCAAATCTTGTCTGCTAAATGAACTAGTGTAGTCTACTAGTGTAGATCAGGGCCTAAAATAAGGACAACTGGAGAGTGCTATTCTGTTCTTCTAAAATAGACTACATTTTATTCATATCATGTACGAAAATGTATACATGCACTACTGTAAGTTGCTCTGGATAAGAGCGTGTGCAAAAAATGAAAAAAATAAAGTTTTTTTTAGACCTGTCAAATAAATTGATTTATTGTGATGGTGTCGGCTATATTACATGGATTTATTAGACTTTTAAAATGTAGATGTTCCAAAGGTCTGCATCTGTGGCTTGTAGGCCATGGAAACACGGAGATGCTAAATGTGTTTATGTGACCCGTTTCAATAAACTAGGCGTATGTCGCACGTCACTACTTCACAGGAGAGGCATTTGAACTTTCAAGACAACAATCAAGACATTGGATACAATAAATACATGTGATTCTCATAAAAAGTTTACATTCTCAATGTCTCGTTTCATAATAAGACCTGGGTTTAGATTAGGTGACAGCCAACTATCATCACAAGTACTAAAAGTATTTATAGAGCCAAGTGTGTCATCCATCATAATAGTTCCAAAACATCTATTTTATTGACAATTATAGTCGTTTATGTGACAGAATTTCGAAACTAGTCCACAAATCCATCCAACCTCAGCCACCTCAACAGTGGTGTTTATAAGTAAAACCAAATGTGTCATTGTGGCTTCGCTGCTCTCATTTGGATCATTACTCTCTGTCTTCATCACCTTCATTTGTCTTTGCGTCTGTCTGTGCCAGCCGACCCATTGTCTCTGGTGGCAGTTTGTGTTAGCGAGGGCTCTCCTCATTAGTAACCTTAGTAGCGGATAGGAGAGTCCTGGCTTTATGGGATCTAATTACCTTGCCTCTTCCCCTCAGTCTCCACGTTGACAGCTTTGAGCTCCCCTTTAGCCCTTTAACACAATCAGGTTTTCCAGTCTTGGATGACTTCCCCTGGATAAGGAGTCAGCCAATCTGTCTAAATTAATCTACCGGTTCAAGGTTGCAAGAGGTCCCCTGATGATGGAACTAGGAAGTATTATTTGGTGCTAGGTGCCTTGTGGTTTTCTAAATAAAATAAGAAATTGTATGCTGAACAGTTGAGGAAAAACAAAGAGACAATATCCCCATGATAATTGTCCAATAAAGCAAGTCGGAGGAGACATTCAGCAAATCTGAGCGGTGAGTTATTTATTATATGACAAACAAATGACTGAGGAAAAGGCCAAAAGGCTCAAAAGTCACTACTCCCTCTTCAAGATAACTAGCTTTGAACTGAAAAGGACAAATTCACCCACATACTGTATTATATAATATTACAAGTACAGTTAGTATCATAAGTAGGGAAGGGGATGCCTAGTCAGCTGCAAAAGTGAATGCATTCAACCAAAATGTGTCTTTCACATTTAACCCAATCCCTCTGAATCAGAGAGGAGCTGGGGGCTGCCTTAGTCGACATCCACGTCATCGGTGCACAAGGAGCAGTTGTTGTTGGGGGTTAACTGGCTTGCTCAACGGTATATTTTTCCACCTTGCCGGCTCGGGGGATTTGAACCAGTGACCTTTCGGTTAATTGCCCAACACTCTTTAACTGCTAGGCTACCTCACCTCTTTAACTGCTAGGCTACCTCACCTCTTTAACTGCTAGGCTACCACACCCCCCTTGAATTTTTTTCACATTTTGTAGATTTTATTTGTCATTGATCTACACAAAATACTCCATAATGTCAAAGTGAAAAGAAAATTCCACAAATGTTTACTAATTTATACAAATGAAATATACTAATTTCATAACTACTGAAATAAATTAGTTCAGGAGTAACATTTTGCATAACAAATCAAGTTACATGGACTCACTCTGTGTGAAATAATATGAGTCAACACGATTTTTGAATGACTACCCCTTCCTCTGTCCCCCATACCTTCAACATCTGTTAGGTCCCTCATTCAAATATTGCATTTCAAGCACAATTTCAACTGCAAAGACCAGGAAGCTTTTTGCAAGCCTCATAAAGAAAGGCAGTGATTGGTAGATAGGTCATAATAACAAATCAGACATTGAATATCTATTTAAGCATGGCCAAGTTAATAATATGCGGTGGATGATGTATTAAACCACCCAGACACATCAAAGATACAGTTGTCCTTTGGAATTGAGATGCAGGACAGGAAGGAAACTGCTCAGGTATGTCGCTACGAGGCCTTGGTGAAGATGGATCAACCACATTGTAGTGACTCCACAATAATTACCTAAATGAGACATGCATCAGGCACTAAAGTAACACTGCAAAAAAACAAAGCTAAATTACAATGAAATCCTTTTTGATCCAACTTCGTGACACAACAAAATGTGAAGAAATCCAAGGTGGTTGAATACATACCACTGTATATTGTTTTACTTAACTATTTCAACCAAGCTGATTCAAACAGCCTGTCGGTCTGGCCTAGCACAGGACATAAATAAAATCAAATCAAGCCTTATTTTGGTCTCCACATTACCTATAATGTGTGCAATACTGTGTGTTTACACACATGCTCTCTTTACCTTTCAAATCAAAACTGGTAATTGCTGAGTAATTCCTCACATATTCTTAACATATTTGTGCGGATTTGCTTTATTGATCAATGAGTTAGAATTGTTATCAACGAATTAAAGTAAATGCTAATTTAATCTCGGCAACCAAACCAAAATCTTGCAAAAAGATCAGCTTCTCAATTAGGTTCTGCGGGGAGAGGTATGAGATATGAAACTAGGGCTACTGGTGGTACCGGAGTGTATCCTCTCCGCTCCACCCGCTTTTCTCTGCAGGTCTAATGGGCCAAGTTTCCTCTCCCCTTCCAATATTCAAAATATGCCAGGTAAAATTGTTATTTGTGACACAAAACCAGAACAATTATTCCTTGTTATTCGTTGCATCTCACAGTCCTGGGACAGACAATTGTACTTGAATTACTTTCTTCTGGTCCAGTTGTGGAACAAAATTTCCCAGGGGTACCTTGGTCTTATTTTCAGCTAAGGAAAAACCTCCCTGTCAGACAAACAACGAGTCAGTTTCCACAGGTACTAGAAAAAATAACTAAAGTATCTTTGTGTAATGACAAAAAGGCCGATTTTGTCGCATTACGCCAACAAAAATACCAGAAAGTGAGAATGCACACATCATACCAACTGAGGAAAATACCCTACACACTATGATTTCATAAGGACATATACAGAAAAAGTTACCATTTGGGGAGAACTCTTAATTTACCAGATTTTAAGTTGGTGGTTATACTTTCATTTTCTAGATTTGTTATTTATTTAAATGTATTGAGGTACATATTCCCATTCTAAATCAACTAATATGGCATCTTAATGACTTTAAATAATTTTTACCATTATGATAACATTGTGTCACCAGCATGAGTAGTAACGCCAATGACAGCAACTAACAGCAACGATACATGTTTGGTAAATGAGGATTTTCTGAAATGGAGGCCACAGATGCTCAAATCTAAGGTCATTAACCCTTTAAATTAATAATTTAGCTGACAATGTAATTTCCCTTTAAATTGAATAACACCGAAGTGACACTTAGGATTTAAACCCCAAATTATCAATGGAATCCTCAAAAATTATGTTATGATTAGCTAATCAATTTCTTTAAAGGTCCAATGCAGCCTTTAAAAAAAATAATTTATGAGTAACAATTAAATACCTTACTTTAATTGTTTTTATTAGCAAACAGCCATTTCTCAAGCAAGACTTTTGCTAGGACTGTCTGAGTGTGGAGAAGAAAACGGAAAACTAGCTGTTATTGGCAGAGGGGTTTTGAACTCGCTTTCTTATTGGTCACCAGGCAGGCCAAAACTCCATCCCACCAAAACAGGCTGAAATTTCAGCCGGTCTTTTCAAGCACCTCTTACACTAAAAGAGCCTTATTATCATGTTCACAATTTCACAGTATTATTCCAAACTCATAGTGTGGAAATACACTGAGTGTACCAAACAATAAGCATTAAGAACACCCTCCTAACATAGAGATTTTAGATTTGTGTCTATTGTGTGTATTGTTGTGAAATTATCAGATGTTACTGCACTGTTGGAGCTAGAAACAAGCATTTCGCCACACCCACAATAGCATCTGCTAAACCAATAAAATTTGATTTGATTTTAGTTGCACCCCCCTCCCCTTTTTGCTCTCAGAGCAGCCTCAATTCGTCAGGGCATGGAGTCTACAAGGTGTCGAAAGTGTTCCACAGGGATGCTGGCCCATGTTGACACTAATGCTTCCCACAGTTGTATCAAGTTGTCTGGATGTCCTTTGGGTGGTGGACCATTCTCAATACACACGGGAAACTGTTCAACATGAAAAACCCAGCAGCGTTGAAGTTCTTGACACAAACTGGTGTGCTTGGAACTTGCTACCATACCGCGTTCAAAGGCACTTAAATATTTTGTCTTGCCCATCACCCTTAAAAATAGCTTAATCCTTCTTTAACCTGTTTCATTCCCTTCATCTAAACTAATTGAAGTGGATTAAACAAGTGAAATCAATAAGAGATCATAACTTTCACCTGGTCAATCTGCAGTAAGTCATGTAAAGAGCAGGTGTTCTTAATGTTTTGTACAATCAGTGAATATATAAAACATAGGAACATCTAGTTTTGGACTGCACTGGGTCTTTAATATAGACCCCTCCCACAATAACAGTTTGGCAAAGGAGGGAATGCTCAAGGTCCTTGCGTATCTTTGCAATGAGTAATTTTCAAGGCGTTAACATCAATTACATTAAACTTAGGAACACACATTATACTAGTCAAATACAGGTATTTTAATAGCCTTCTTTGTTTTTATTGATCTATATCAGTGGTTCCCAAACTTTTTATAGTTCCATACTCCTTAAAACATTCAACCTCCAGCTGCGTACCCCCTTTAGCACCAGGGTCAGAGCACTCTCAAATGTTGTCACACACACACTATACGATACATTTATTAAACATAAGAATGAGTGAGTTTTTGTCACAACCCTGCTTGTGGGTCCTCTTTAGGACCAGGGCACAATTTTTTTTTTAACAATAATCAAGAATTTTGCTCTTTATTTAGCCATCTTACATATACAACTTTATTTTGTCACGTCTGCTCCCGCTCTTCCCCCCCCCCCCCCCCCCCCCCCTCGTCACGCGCATCAGCGTTATTGGACTCACCTGGACTCTCTTATCACCTGTTCATTTCCTCCCCTATATGTGTCAGTTCCCCAGCTCTGTTCCCCGCTTCTGCATTAATTGTTTTTCTGTTTGCTAAGCTGTTTATGTCTCGTTCCATGTCCGTTATTTATTAAATGTTACTCCCCGTACCTGCTTCGTCTCTCCAGCGTCATCCTTGTGAGAGATTGTGACAGAATGCAGAAGCCATCACACGAAGCATCGGGGAGTACTGGCGTTCTGGTTGGTTTAGTGGCATCGGCTCTGGGTCACCACCGATGGAACCTGGGGTGCCTAGCCTGCTCGTCGGGCTTCCACGCCCTAGCAGGCTCGAGAGGTTTCCTTGCCCCGGTTGGCTCGGATGGCGCCTATCCCACGTCGTGCCTCAGCTGGATCGTCAGTTCTTGTCTGCCCAGCCGGTCCAGGAGTTTTTTGTTTGTTTGTTTTTTGTTTTGTCGGTGACGTCGGGGGTGGATTCTGCCGCCGATGGAACCGGGGGTGCCTAAGACAGCCCGTCGAGCTTTCATGCCCTGGCTGGCTCGAGAGGTTTCTTTGCCTCGGTTGGCTCGGTGGCTTCCCATCCCACGTCACACTTCACCGGATCATCGGGTTTCCTCAGCGGGATCGACAGGCGTCTTGACTCAGCCGGATCGTCAGGCTCCCATGCCTCAGCCGGCTCGCCAGGCTCTCACGCTCCTGCCGGTTCGTCGGGCTTCCACGCCTCAACCGGCTTGCCCAGCGCCCATGTCTCGGCCGGTTCGCCCAGGTGGGACGCCGGGTGGCGCCCCTAGAGGGGGGGTACTGTCACGTCTGCTCCCGCTCTTCCCCCCCCCCCCCCTGGCGCTTGAGGGCGCCAGAATGCCTTGCATCACTCACTCCTGCCATCCATCACGTATACCTGCCTTTCCTCGTCACGCGCATCAGCGTTATTGGACTCACCTGGACTCTCTTATCACCTGTTCATTTCCTCCCCTATATGTGTCAGTTCCCCAGCTCTGTTCCCCGCTTCTGCATTAATTGTTTTTCTGTTTGCTAAGCTGTTTATGTCTCGTTCCATGTCCGTTATTTATTAAATGTTACTCCCCGTACCTGCTTCGTCTCTCCAGCGTCATCCTTGTGAGAGATCGTGACATATTTGTTCATCGAAAATTGTGAATAACTCACCACAGGTTAATGAGTGCTTGAAAAGATTCACATACCTCTGCAATGTTGGGTTGTATTGGAGTCTCAGTCTTAAATCATTTCCCACACACAGTCTGTGCCTGTATTTAGGTTTCATGCTAGTGACGGCCGAGAATCCACTCTCACATAGGTATGTGGTTGCAAAAGGCATCACTGTCTTAACAGTGTGATTTGCCAAGGAAGGATACTCTGAGCGCAGCCCAATCCAGAAATCTGGCAGTGGCTTCTGATTAAATTCAATTTTCACAGAACCGCTTGTTCCAATTTCAATGAGGCTCTCTTGTTCAGATATCGGTAATTGGACTGGAGGCAGGGCATGAAAGGGATAACGAATCGAGTTGTTTGTGTCATCCGTTTCAGGAAAGTACCTGCGTAGTTGCGCACCTAACACACTCAGGTGCTTCGCTATATCACATTTGACATTGTCCGTAAGCTTGAGTTCATTTGCACACAAAAAAATCATACAATGATGGAAAGACCTGTGTGTTGTCCTTGTTAATACAGACAGAGAAGAGCTCCAACTTCTTAATCATAGCCTCAATTTTGTCCGGTACATTGAATATAGTTGCGGAGAGTCTCTGTAATCCTAGATTCAGATCATTCAGGCGAGAAACTCGTCATTATGCAAGCGGTCAGACAAGTGAAAATGATGGTCAGTAAAGAAAACTTTCAGCTCGTCTCTCAATTCAAAAAAACGTGTCAATAATTTGCTCCTTGATAACCAGCACACTTCTGTATGTTGTAAAAGCGTTACATGGTCGCTGCCCATATCATTGCATAGTGCAGAAAATACACAAGAGTTCAGGGGCCTTGCTTTAACAAAGTTAAACATTTTCACTGTAGTGTCCAAAACGTCTGTCAAGCTGTTAGGCATTCCTTTGGCAGCAAGAGTCTCTCAGTGGATGCTGCAGTGTACCCAAGTGGCGTCGGGAGCAACTGCTTGCACGCGCGTTACCACTCCACTATGTCTCCCTGTCATGGCTTTTGCGCCATCAGTACAGATACCAACACATCTTGACCACCAAAGTCCATTTGATGTCACAAAGCTGTCCAGTACTTTAAAAATATCCTCTCCTGTTGTCCTGGTTTCCAGTGGTTTGCAGAAGAGGATGTCTTCCTTAATTGACCCCCCCATAAACGTAATGGACATATACCAGGAGCTGTGCCAGGCCCGCCACGTCTGTTGACTCATCCAGTTGTAACGCATAGAATTTACTGGCTTGTATGCGGAGCAGTAAATGTTTCAAAACATCTCCTGCCATGTCACTGATGCGTTGTGAAATAGTGTTGTTTGATGAAGGCATTGTCTGTATAGTTTTTTGGGCCCTTTCCCCCCAGCATTGTCCTAGCCATATCTGTGGCAGCAGGAAGAATTAAGTCCTCCACAATAGTATGGGACTTGCCGGTCCTAGCCACTCGGTAGCTCACTATATAAGACGGTATCTGTTGCTTTTATACATGTCTTACTACTCGAAAGTCATCTAAATTCTCGCTCAAAAAAACGTGGCTTATTTTTCAAATTGGCATGTTTTGTTTCTAAATGTCTGCGCAAGAGTGAAGGTTTCAAGTTGTGAGATAGTACTTTTGCACATACAACACACTGTGACTGAGGAAAGGTACTACTCCCAATATAAGTGAACCCAAATCAATGTAGTTCTCATCATATTTGCGCCTCTTCGATGGTCCAACGTCCCTGTCTGTTGTTCGGTGCTTTCCCGGGTAAGGGGTCAATAGCTCTTCGGCTGCATCAGATTCACAACTGTCAGAGTACATGCTAGCTGGGCTAACAACAAATGTAGAATTAGTGATGCTGGCATTGGATGTGCTTGTGGAGGCAGAACAACTTGTGTCGTCAACAGGTGCAGGTGTAGTATTGCTGGTAGTAGCAGTACTACTAGTAGAGCTGGTACTGTATGTGTCTCCATGGACACGGGCCGTACTTTTTTTAACCATTTATCAATTTTCGAGCAAACGGAATGAGCAGCAGCTATGTTTGGCTACATTCGGACCGTTAGTGGAATTCCCGGGAGAGTAACGGTTAATGTGATAGGATGTTAATTATTTGACTAGGCTACCTGTATTTGACATTGTGTTATTTCGCTGAACACTAGATGATTTAATTTTCTTTTTGGCAGTGAAACGAGGCTTTTCAGGCGAGAAAAAAGGTGAATCACAGTTTTATTTGGCGTACCCCCGACGGAATTGCGCATACCCGTACCCCAGTTTGCGAATACCTGATCTATATAATACAGTGGAGGCTGCTGGGGGGAGGACGGCTCATAATGATGACTGGAATGGCGCAAATGGAATGGCATCAAAGACATGGAAACCATGTAATGGCCTTATTTCTATTACAGCATATTGGATGACTGTCATTCATATTTCACTCACCCAGTTCAATGTAACAGTGATAGGTTTACTACCACTTTCCCTACAACCATCATGAGATCGCTGCAACATAAGTGCACACAGATCGAGAGTAAAATACCGCCTTGCACACTCTTGCCTGCATCTAGCTGATATAGGGTGTAATCATTAAACCAACAGTTGAAAACAAGTTTCCACTGGACAAATTATTCCGTTTCCTTCCGTTTAAGAAATGTTTTTCAAGAATACAGCCCTGATCACGGGTAAACACAGTTCACTTTCATAGCAGCTACGCTGTATTTCTTCTCGCATCTATGCGCTCTCTGCCTCTCACCTTTTTCCTTCGCTTGTGGACTTCAATCCACAACGAATCAGCTGTCTGTAACCAGGCAAAAAAAAACTTTCCAAGCCAAACCATATCATAACCACTACACAGCCCACATAGTTGTCACCATACTAGCTAAAGTAACGTCATAGTCAACAAAGCTAATAAAACTAACATGCTAGTAAACTGCTACAATCATGCAGTAATGTTAGTGTATAGTCAGTAAACAGTTTAGCACTTACACCGGCAGGTCCGGTGGCAATACATTTGTAAGACCAAAAGCGTAACTTGACTTGGAAGAGTTCCAGTGTTGTGTTGGATAGTCATAGCCAGCGAGCTTAGCATCCCTCTGTTTGACCTAGGTGTTTGAGTAGGCTGAACTAGCTGGCTGCGTTTGCTAGCTAAGTAAGTGAAACTGAAAGTGAAAAAAATGACACTTGCTTCTCCTTAATTTCAGAATAAATTAATTAGTTAAAAACTATTCAACTATTGTTTTTCTCTTTGAGCCAACTACTCAGCATATTTTATGCACTGCAGTTCTAGCTAGCTGTAGCTTATGCTTTCACTACTAGCTTCACTCTGAGCCTTTGATTGGATGGACCACACGTCAGTTCATGCTGCAAGATCTCTGATAGATTGGAGGATGTCCTCGGGAGTTTGTCATAATTAATGTGTAAGTCTATGGAAGCGGGTGGGAACCATGAGCCTTTTAGATTTTGTATTGAAGTCAATGTATCCAGAGGAGGACGGAAGCTAGCTGTCCTCCAGCTACACCATGGTGCTACCCTACAGAGTGCTGTTGAGGCTACGGATCTATCATAGTAATTGGTGGTGAATGTTCTCTGTCTTAACAATAGTCATAATGTTAGTCTTCTGTAGCTCAGCTGGTAAAGCATGGCACTTGCAACACCAGGATAGTGGGTTCAATTCCTGAGACCACCCATATGTAAAGAAAAGTATGCATGCACAGCTAAATTGCTTTGGATTAAAGTTTCTGCTAAATGTCATATATTATTTATACCCTAATAGTATATCATCCATTTAGGCAAATATCCTTTGTTTTTATGTAGACAAATATGGATTGTACTGACCATTTCAACATTCCAGACATGGGTCTTTTGGGAAATTTAGGAACACCTAAAGAGGATGCATCAATCCACTGTTTGGCAGTCAGTCCAGATAAAAAAAATACACAAGGGGATATAAGGTGAGACTTCTCCTTTGACTATTTCTTTGTATAGCCTACATTCCCTGTCAAAATGCACTACCCCATAATTCTCGTCTTTCACAACAATTACTGGTACAGAAAAAGTATGTGTTACCAGAAGCGATTGGGGGTTTTCAGGGTACAAATGATGATGATAATGATGATGATGTGGGGGACCTTTGTACTCCTCAGAAGTCATAAGCCATACAGAACCCAGAGCATTTGTCATTTAATGTTGAAGCCTTTCCTGAAACTTTTTGTGTGGCCTATTTTGCACATGATCTTTAACACTGTGCAGGGAAATCTACTTCTGAGGAGAAGCTATTTCACAGAGGATGTGATGAACAGCTGCCATGACATAAAAGTGTGTCTTTTTTTAGGTTGGCCACGTCTCAGATATTATTTTGTATTTACTTATTTTTATGAATTCAATTCAAATATCAAATAACAGACAATATAGGACACACTTTTATTTTAAGCATCAGTAGCGGTACTAACTGACAATAACATGACAAGTATCAACAAACATCAAACCTGTAAAAGAAAGTAATTTTTCTAATACACACCACAACCCAAATCCACTGCTGAAGGCTTTATTCCCAAGGGTGCATGGCATTCTCTAACCAATTCCATAGGGACACACCACACTCTAGCCATGGCAGTAAGCTGTCAAGTATTCTGTTCCAATCACCTCTTCCCATCTCTACACAAATGAGAACAAACATACTATATTAATGGCAAGACTTGGTCCCTACATTGCATTGGGAAATAACAAAAAATGCATCTCATCATTATTAAGATGGATGAGTATATCTGTTGCCATCAGGAAAGCATGAGTAGGCTATACTAAAGTTGCTGTATGTACATAACCACTGTGATCAGTGTATTTATTTAGTATGCTATCCATATTACTTATCAGTCCAACAACTGGATATAACAGTATATTGCCCTTTCATTGGGTTTTAATTCAATGGCTAATATTAAGTGTGAAGAGTGATTTTCAATGCGTGAAAGTGTGATAAGAGGAGGAACAGGAACATCTCGTATTTCATTTGTAGAAGTAAAATACATGAAAACCAAGACTTGCTGGTCATGAAATGTTGTCAGCCGGTGTTTGTCAAGCAAATAACTGCCAGTCTCACGGTAATTGATTATTAATTAACATAAAAACGTTTAGCATCTCCTGGCTTCCACGCATAGGCTACAAGCCACTGATGCAAACCTTTGGAACATCACATTTTAAAAAGTCAAAGAAATCAATGTAAAATAGCCTACACCACCACAATCAATCCATTATTTATTTTAGACATGTCTAAAGAAACATGATATGAAGAAAATGTAGTCTATTTCAAAAGAACAGAATAGTATGCTCTGAGTTGTCTTTATGTTAGGCCCTGATATGGCTATGCCATATGGCTGCGGGCTACACTAGTTCATTTAGCAGACAAGATTTGCTTAGAATTCCGTGGCATTAATTTTTTATTATTTTATAGTATAAAGAATACAATTGCACATAGCTGAATAAATAGAAAGGATATTTTCTCCAAATGATTTCCAAGGAAGTGCGCACTATTCTGTGTTGAGCGGTTAACAACAAAATAGGTCCTCCTATATGCTTCATTTAGAGTTATTTATGTAACTTTCGTTGTGATACAAACGTTGGGCTTTATGTTTAGATTTTTAATACATTTAAGGCTGCATGATGCGACTCTAATGATGATTTGAAAAAAATGCATGAAAAGCATGAGCTCTGATTTGTTTCTTGTGCAGGCTGTACACACTCCATCAGTCATTGTGCCCTTGGGCTGAATATAATTATATAATATAATTATAATTCCTTCTCCTGGCTGCTGTGTTTCAAAGCACCTCTCACTCACATGGCTCTGTCAGATATCTCAATTCTTATTAGCCAATGCCTGTCAGGTGATCGGGTCCTTCTCACAGCTAAGAAGTAGGCTACAAGTGAAGACAGACACATCAAATTCCGAGGCAGCTCCGGACTGACGGGCGGCTCTGGCAGCTCCGGACAGGAGGGAGACTCTGGCTGCTCCGGACAGGAGGGAGACTCTGGCTGCTCCGGACAGGAGGGAGACTCTGGCTGCTCCGGACAGGAGGGAGACTCTGGCTGCTCCTGACTGAAGCCCGTCGCTGGAGGCTCCAGACTAGAGGGCGTCGCTGGAGGCTCCGGACTAGAGGGCGTCGCTGGAGGCTCCGGACTAGAGGGCGTTGCTGGAGGCCTCGTGCCATAACTCCTCACTGGAGGCTTCGTGCCCTGGATCTTCACTGGAGGCTTTGTGCCATGGATCATCACTTGAAGCTTCTTACCATGGATCATCACTGGAGGCTTCGTGCCTTGGATCATCACTAGAGGCTTCGTGCCTTGGATCATCACTAGAGGCTTCGTGCCATGGATCATCACTGGAGGCTTCGTGCCATGGATCACCACTGGAGGCTTCGTGACATGGATCATCACTGGAGGCTTCTTGCAATGGATCATCACTGGAGGCTTCGTGCCATGGATCATCACTGGAGGCTTCGTGCCATGGATCACCACTGGAGGCTTCTTGCCATGGATCATCACTGGAGGCTTGGCTCTGGGAGAAGGCACATGACTCACCAGGCTGGGGAGACATGCAGGAGGCCTTGTCCTTGGCCGAGGCACCGGATACATTGGGCCTTGGAGGCGCACTGGAGGTCTCGAGAAAAAAGCCTGCACAACCCGTCCTGGCTGTATGGTGATTTTGGCCCTGCACCTGCGGGGCGCAGGCACATAATGCTGCTCACCTGTCCAGGAGTCCCTTTCACCACGCTGCTTGGTCCTTTGGTGGTGGGTGGTTCTGTAACGACTGTCGTCGGGAGAAAGAGAAGAGGACCAAGGTGCAGCGTGGTAAGTGTCCATATTAATAATTTAATCAAAACTGACCATATTAATAATTGAATCAAAACTGAACACTAAACAAAATAACGAGGAAAAACCGAAAACGAAACAGTTCTACAAGGTGACATACACTAAACAGAAAACAACTACCCACAAACACTGGTTGGAACAGGCTACCTAAGTATGGCTCCCAATCAGAGACAACGATAGACAGCTGCCTCTGATTGGGAACCACACCAGGCCAAACACATAGAAACATAACAACATAGAAAAAAGAACATAGACTGCCCACCCTAGTCACACCCTGGCCTAACCAAAATAGAGAATAAAAAGCCTCTCTATAGCCAGGGCGTGGCATTCTTGACAGTGTCATAAAGTGTATTATTCTTAGTCCAAGTAAGGTGACACAGGTTGGTCTTAATGCTTCATGACAGTGTCATAAAGTGTATATTCTACAAGTTTTTTAAAAATGTGATGAAAACACATGACTGTAAAGAATTCATTACAGCAACAATAAAGGATTTAAGAAACAAACCTTCAAACAAAAGGACATTTCTTGGTAGGGAAAAAAACTAACTTGAATAAATTTGGGTTTTGACACACTTTTTGTCGGTGATCAGGCCTACCACTGTTGTGTCGTCAGCAAACTTAATGATGGTGTTGGAGTTGCGCATGGCCACACAGTCGTGGGTGAACAGGGAGTGCAGTAGGGGACTAAGCACACACCCCTAATGGGCCCCTGTGTTGAGGATCAGTGTGGCAGATGTGTTGTTGCCTACCCTTACCACCTGGAGGTGGCCCGTCAGGAAGTCCAGGATCCAGTTGCAGAAGGAGGTGTTTCGTCCCAGGGTCCTTAGTGATGAGCTTTGTGGGCATGATAGTGATGAATGCTGAGCTGTAGACAATGAACAGCATTCTCACATAGGTGTTCCTTTTGTCCAGGTGGGAAAGGGCTGTGTGGATTGCATTTGAGATTGTGTCATCTGTGAATCTGTTGCGGCGATATGCGAATTGGAGAAGGTCTAGGGTTTCCGGGATGATTGTTTTGATGTGAGCCATGACCAGCTTGTCAAAGCACTTCATGGCTACAGACGTGAGTGCTACGGGTCGGTAGTCATTTGAATATGACCGTGTCATATGACACTGAGTGTCTGTAACGGCTGTCGAAGTCGTTCTCCTCCTCAGACGAGGAGGAGCATGGATCGGACCAACACGCAGAGTGGAAAGTAGTCATTATTTAATGAACGTAAAACTGAACACTTACACATACAAAAACAACAAACGTGACCAAACCGAAAACAGTCCCATGTGGCACGAACACAGACACGAGATACAAACACCCACAAAACACACGTGAAACCCAGGCTGCCTAAGTATGATTCACAATCAGGGACAATGATTGACAGCTGTCTCTGATTGAGAATCATACCCGGCCGAACACAAATATCCCAACATAGAAAATCAAACATAGACAAACCCACCCAACTCACGCCCTGACCAACTAAATAAATACAAGAAAAAGGAAAACAGGTCATTAACGTGACAGTGTCAAGTAAAGTGTTACCGAAATGGTAAAAGATTAGAATACAAACATAGTGTTGATTGGTGACAGAATGCGGTCAGACCAACAGATATTTGGCATGTACATTACTCTTACTCAGTTTCTACATGGGTGAGGATATTGCAAATATAATCAATCTCTATTGGGTGATAACTTGTTTTTAACAAGTACAGAGGAATTTATATCTGAATTTGTCCGACATAACATAGGTACAGCAGATCCCCTTATTGTATGGGACACTTTTAAATGTGCCTTTAGAGGCCATGCAAGGTAGCTCTAAAAATAATTGGGCCAAAATAGTCCAAATTAACAAAGGACAAAAAAGGTCTAACAGAACAGATAGATAGCAATAAAAACTGTACCATAGAGGCTCAGAATAAGTTAGAGGAAAAACAAAAAGAAATGAAGGAACTTATTCAAGTTATTGTCACGCCCTGACCTTAGAGAGCCTTTTTATTTCTCTATTTGGTTAGGTCAGGGTGTGATTTGGCTGGGCATTCTAGTTTTTCTATTTCTTTGTTGGCCGGGTATGGTTCCCAATCAGAGGCAGCTGTCTATCGTTGTCTCTGATTCGGGATCATACTTAGGCAGCCTTTTGCCAACTTTAGTTTGTGAGATCTTG
The DNA here is from genome assembly GCF_029448725.1 of Salvelinus fontinalis. NCBI lineage: Eukaryota > Metazoa > Chordata > Actinopteri > Salmoniformes > Salmonidae > Salvelinus > Salvelinus fontinalis. The sequence goes on from NC_074667.1 coordinate 17,353,226, forward strand.
TTTTTTGGTTAGTTGCCTGTGTGCACGTCATTAGTTTCACGTTTAGTTTGTGCTTGATTGTTTTGTCTGGTGAGTTTCGATTAATTAAAAGATGTGGAACTCTACGCACGCTGCGCCTTGGTCCATTCATTTCGACGAGCGTGACAGTTATACAAATAAAGAAAACTCGATGAGAACATAGAAATGCAACCAAAAATAGTCACCTATAATTCATCCAATTATATGTTTTAGTTTCAATCTCCTACATCTCCTCTAACCGAAGCTAATTGATTGGATTTTTTTCTGTTAATAATGTAAAATTAACAGCTGTACAGAAAGACTCATGTGAAGGTGAAATTACAAAGGAGGAACTTCTTGATGCAATTAAAGCCTTTAAGTCCAGGAAAACCCCAGGGCTGGATGGCATACCAGTTGAGGTATACCAAACCTTTTTTGATATACTCAGAGGACCGTTATTAGCATGTTTTAACCACTCCAATGTAAATGGTAGATTATCAGATACTCAACAAGAAGGTCTGATTTCATTATATCTGAAACAGGATACAAGTGAGAAATATAAAGATTCAGTACATTTAATAAATTGGAGGCACCTTACACAGTGTTGCGATGAAAACATTATAGAAAAATGAATAGCGCATAGAATTAAAAAGGCATTATTCATTCTAATCAGATAGGGTTTTACATGGAGATAATATAAGGCAAGTACTGGAAACAATGGAACAGTATGAAAAATCTGGGAAACCAGGCCTGCTATTCATAGCTGACTTTGAAAAGGCTTTTGATAAAGTGTAAAGGGAATTTTAATGTTTGTGCTTTTCTTATAACTAATGTCTGTGTTCTGTTTATGTGCTGTTCTAATAACCAATTTCTGTGTTCATACAAGTGACTGATTTAATGAATCCTTACTTATCAGTAGCTGCAATTTGGCAGTACGCCCAGACCTTGTTTTGAGAACGAACGAAAGATATCAGTTTCAAGGTCTCAGCTTAGAGAGAAGAAGCCTCGTAATGTATTGGTTTGTCACATGTTATGAACCAGTATTGGTCGGTCACATCAATGAAACAAGATGGTATTGATTAATTAATTATGCTAAATCATGCAAATATAAATTGTCTGTGTATCGCCGTATATAAGACAACTGCTGGGACTGCCCAGGGGGAGGTCCTGATTGACATGTGTACTATGGTGCTTTGAATAGGTTGGGACCTCTCCAGAGCACTGACAAATAAACAATGATTCCTTTAAGATTGACTTGTGTCCCTGCACAAGAATATCCATGACAAAAGTACGACTGGAGTTTATATATTTTGGAGAATCTCTTATAAAATTGGTTAAAATAATGTATAGAAACCCTAGGTGTAAAATAGTAAATAATGGCTACTTCTCAGAAAGTTTTAAACTGTCAAGAGTAGTAAAACAAGGTTGTCCACTATCGGCATATCTATTTATTATGGCCATCGAAATGTTAGCTATTAAAATCAGATCCAACAATAATGTCAAGGGATTAGAAATACAGGGCTTAAAAACAAAGGTGACATTGTATGCTGATGATTCAGGTTTTCTTTTAAATCCACAACTTGGGTCCCTTCACAGCCTCATAGAGGATCTAGCAAATGTTTGTAACCTCTCTGGATTTCAACCAAATTATTACAAGTGTACTACATTACATAATGGATTACACAAAAACGGTCTGATGGGGATGTTTATATACTTGTTATACAGCGTACTGCAGCACAGCTTGTGTGGTGCCGCAGAATTCTATGGCACTTTATTTAAGTGCCAACCACTGGTACCATTAATGCTAGTTAGTGCTAGTTTGACCACCAGAGGGCATCTTTGAGAAGCATTTGATAGCCTTCAATAGTGGCTGTACTAGAGAATTTAAAACATTTTTTTGCAAGAACATAGTATATGGGATTGATTTTAAGAAATGTTGCTTAATTAATTTGATTAATATTATGGTGTTTCTATTTCAAGAAAAACATGGTGCTGTACAACATGGCAGTAGTCTACAGTGCTGGGCAATTTAGCTAAAGAATTCCTGTGTCGTGCGGGCACGCGGGAGACCGGGGTTGAATTCGCCAATGGGGAGGAAGGAGTAGGCTGTCCTTGTAAATAAGAATTTGTTCTTAATTGATTCCATATGTGTTATTTCATAGTTGTGATGTATTCACTATTCTGCAATGTAGAAAATAGTAAACATTTTTAAAAACCCTGGAATGAGTAGGCGTGTCCAAACTTTTGACTGGTACTTGCTTAATTAATTAGATTAATATTATGGTGTTTCTACTCCAATAAAAACGAAAAACCCTGTGTTTCTGTTAGGATGGAACGGAAAATATGGCGCTTCGTGCGCTGCGGCCAGTCGTGTATAGCCGTAATATAAATTTTGGTGACCTTATTTGACCTTTTCTACTGTTTTTGAGACACAGGCGATCCCTCCTTGGGGCACTACTTGATTGAGTAAATAAAACAATCACAATACAGTAACTATTGGTCACTCTATTATTATAATATGTATTCAGTATAGAATTGTGTCAGTTATTAATGATGAACCTTTCAACTCCCCATCTCTCTATTTTTCAGCTTCATGTGACAAAACCTGCAGTCCAAGGGTTGTAGGTCTGCCGACTTCCTTCTGGTCACACATTGTATTTGGAGAAATATCCAATAAACCACATTACTTTAACTGTGAATGTACTTTATTACAGATATTTTCCTCAAATAAAATGGAGCATACATAAAATAAACAAGTTATTACAATTTATTTACATTGGGTGTAGTGTGTGTCTGTGTGAGAGGGAGGCATGTTTTTCAACTCAGAAAAAAGTACACAGAAGTTCCTAAAACTGTACACATAGTATTTTATAATTATCAATCACACTTTGATTTGATAGATATTTAGAGTAAATATGCAGACATTGATAATGGATTTATAGGAGTAGATATCTCCAATCCTAAAATAAAATGGAGCAAACATTACATTTACAAGCAATTACAACTTATTTACATTGTGGATAAAGTGTGTGTGTGTATGTTTTATTTTTCCTTGTCAGCAACCCATCTCTGCTCTGTCAGTCTTGAAAGGCCCAGTGTATGCACTTCTGGGTGAGGTTGTCAGGCAGTGGTGGAGTGCATGGCAGATCTGAAAGAGATGCACAAAGTGACAGTAAGTATACAGCTCAACAACATGTCTGTATGTACATCTGTTGGTGTGGGTGAGCATATGCAATATATTTCTGAATTACCTGTATCCATCTGGGAATTCTCAAAAGTTTCACCCTTCACGGCCAGTGTAGTAGGAACTGGTGCAGCTGGTAAATTAAATACTACAGCAGTGGACTGCTGTGACTGCAGCTGAACTGCTGGGAATGGCAGATCTAAAAGACAGAGGCGGCCAATAATCATATAACTCAATAGACTGACTGACTGTAGATTCAATCAGATCAAGCGTTAACCGGCGATTGCCGACACCCGCATAGCTGATGTTTTGGTGGTGTCTGAGGTGTAACTGTGTTGGATCTGTCAAATCGGTAAGCAGCAGCTCTTGATCATTGTCACTAAACTACACCCGTCCTACTCGCGTTACAAGTTCAGAACGAGAAAGTGTAGGTTATATAGAAATAATGACGCTCAAATTCAAAATCATTAAACTAAATAATGAGGATTTCTATCAGCCTAATCGAGGTGTAGATTACATCTCAAATTCCAGTGTTCTAACTTGTAAACAGGGCTGCATGAGATTTCTGTTAAAACGACTCAGTTTCTTCCAATGGCAATGTCCGCTTTAGGTATAATGCCAGGAGCCACTTGTGAATTTGACAGCTCTCACAGTTCCACTTCAGACACCGCCAAAACAACCGCTATGTGGATGTTGGCTAAAGCAGATGTGATTGAATAGAGCCCCAAGTGAGGGAGAGTGTGCATGTGTGTATACATGCATGTGATAATTACCTGTATCACCTGTCATGGCCGGTGTATCAGATGCAGACGACTGCAGCTGTGAAGACTGTGGTTGAGCTAATAGGGGTGTCAGATCTAAAAGAGAGAGGAACAATATTCTTAAGTTAAAATAATTATACAAAAAAACAGAGTGAATGATTGAGTGAGTGTGTGTACGTGTGCTTGATAAATACCTGGACCACATCACACCGCTTTAGGTCTACAAGCCTCTGGAAGTTCCAACGTGCCACTCCAGGCCTGGAACAGCTTGGTGGAAAGACGGTAACCTGTCACCCACTGAGCAGGCTGGCAGATCTGAAAAATAGGCACAATATAATTTTAATGACAAAGCCTTGATTGACTACACAATAACCTAAACAGAACAAACTATGGGAGGCGCCACAGTAGTACATAGAGCCATGACTACATGGAACTCTATTCCACACCAAGTAACTAGTGCAAGCAGTAAAATTAAATTTAAAAAATATATAAAAATACACCTTATGGAACAGCGGGGACTGTGAAGAGACACATGCATAACATATACACTGTACACACACAAGGATTTTGTGCTGTAGATATGTGGTAGTAGAGTAGTGGCCTGAGGGCACACACTTAATGTGTTGTGAATGTATTGTAATGTTTTTAAAATTGTATAACTGCCTTAATTTGGCTGGAACCGAAGAAGAGTAACTGCTGACTTGGCAGCAGCTAATGGGGATCCATAAAAAAATACAATACAACAAATGAATGAAGTTTGTGTGTGTGTATCTGGCAACCCACGCAGCAGACTTCATTTTCCCAAATGCTCATTGTACTTGCCCTTGCAATCTGATGTGTGTGTGTTCTGTGTTATTATGACTTAGAAGTGTCAAGCTGACCACATCCTTGTAGTAGGTCATTCAGTGATTAGCTTGGGAAAATTTACTATCAACAGTAAACAGTACAGTAAAAAGGATATCAAATATTCAGATCTGGATTGACAACTAGGCTAAATCATGTGAAGTTACAAACCTCTAGGGCTTAATCTACACTCAAGTTAAATACAGGATGCAGGACATGAGCTCTAGGACCATGCCTCAGGACTACCTGGCCTGACAACTCCTGGCTGTCCCTGTCTCCAGTCCACCTAGTCGTGCTGCTGTCTCTGCTGTTTCTGTCTGCAGCTATGGAACCCTGACCTGCTCAAGGCTCACCGGAGGTACTAACTTGTCCCAGACCCGCTGTTTGATCCTGTCTTTCTCTACCGGACCTACTGTCTCAACTAGAGGTCGACCGATTAATCGGAATGGCCGATTAATTAGGACCGATTTCAAGTTTTCATAACAATTGGAAATCGGTAATTTTGGACGGCGATTTAAAAAATAAAAAATGTATACCTTTATTTAACTAGGCAAGTCAGCTAAGAACACATTCTTATTTTCAATGACGGCCCAGGAACGGTGGGTTAACTGCCTTTTTCAGGGGCAGAACGACAGATTTTTACCTTGTCTGATCAGCGATCCAATCTTGCAACCTTACGGTTAACTAGTCCAACACTCTAACCTCCTGCCTCACGAGGAGCCTGCCTGTTACGCGAATGCAGTAAGAAGCCAAGGTAAGTTGCTAGCTAGCATTAAACTTATCTTATAAAAAACAATCAATCATAATCACTAGTTATAACTACACATGGTTGATGATATTACTAGTTTATATAGCGTGTCCTGTGTTGCATATAATCGATGCAGTGCGCATTCGCGAAAAAGGACTGTCGTTGCTCCAACATGTACTTAATCATAAACATCAATGTCTTTCTTAAAATCAATACACAGAAGTATATATTTTTTAACCTGCATATTTAGCTAAAAGAAATCCAGGTTAGCAGGCAATATTAACCAGGTGAAATTGTGTCACTTCTTTTGTGTTCATTGCACGCAGAGTCAGGGTATATGCAACAGTTTGGGCCGCCTGGCTCATTGCGAACTAATTTGCCATAATTCTACATAATTATGACATAACATTGAAGGTTGTGCAATGTAACAGGAATATTTAGACTTATGGATGCCACCCGTTAGATAAAATATGGAACGGTTCCGTATTTCACTGAAAGAATAAACGTTTTGTTTTCGAGATGATAGTTTCCGGATTCGATCATATTAATGACCTAAGGCTCGTATTTCTGTGTGTTATTATGTTATAATTAAGTCTATGATTTGATAGAGCAGTCTGATTGAGCGATGGTAGGCACCAGCAGGCTCGTAAGCATTCATTCAAACAGCACTTTCCTGCGTTTTGCCAGCAGCTCTTCGCAATGCTTCAAGCATTGCGCTGTTTATGACTTCAAGCCTATCAACTCCCGAGATTAGGCTGGTGTAAGCGATGTGAAATGGCTAGCTAGTTAGCGGGGTGCGCGCTAATAGCATTTCAAACGTCACTCGCTCTGAGACTTGGAGTAGTTGTTCCCCTTGCTCTGCATGGGTAACGCTGCTTCGAGGGTGGCTGTTGTCGATGTTTTCCTTGTTCGAGCCCAGGCAGCGGCGAGGAGAGGGATGGAAGCTACACTGTTACACTGGCAATACTAAATGCCTATAAGAACATCCAATAGTCAAAGGTATATGAAATACAAATCGTATAGAGAGAAATAGTCCTATAATAACAACAACCTAAAACTTCTTACCTGGGAATATTGAAGACTCATGTTAAGAGGAACCACCAGCTTTCATATGTTCTGAGCAAGGAACTTAAACGTTAGCTTTCTTACATGGCATATATTGCACTTTTACTTTCTTCTCCAACACTTTGTTTTTGCATTATTTAAACGAAATTGAACATGTTTCATTATTTATTTGAGGCTAAATTGATTTTATTGATGTATTATATTAAGTTAAAATAAGTGTTCATTCAGTATTGTTGTAATTGTCATTATTACAAAAAAATATATTAAAAAAAAATATATATATATATATATATATATTTTTTTTTAATTAACCCCCCCCCCCAAAAAAAAAAAAATCAGCCGATTAATCGGTATCGGCTTTTTTGGGTCTTCCAATAACCGGTATCGGCGTTGAAAAATCATAATCGGTCGCCCTCTAGTCTCAACCTCTAAATGCTCAGCTATGAAGAGCCAACTGGCATTTACTCCTGAGGTGCTGAACTGTTGCACCCTCTATAACCCTCTATTATTTGACCCTGCTGGTCACCTATGAACGTTTAAACGTCTTGAAGAATAATCTGGCTAAATGGCTGTACTCTTATATAATCTCCACCAGCACATAGGACTGGCCACCCATCAGAGACTGGTTCCTCTAGGTTTCTTCCTAGGTTCCTGCCTTTCTTGTCACACCCTGATCTGTTTCACCTGTCCTTGTAATTGTTTCCACCCCCTCCAGGTGTCACTTATTTTCCCTGATGTATTTATCCCTGTGTTTCCTGTCTCTCTGTGCCAGTTCGTCTTGTATGTCTTTCAAGTCAACCAGTGTGATTTCCCGTACTCCTGCTTCTATTCTTTTTTTTGCTATCCCTCCCGGTTTTGACTCTTGCCTGTTTTCTGGACTCCGTACCCGCCTACCTGGCCATTCTACCTGCCACTCTGTACCTCCTGGACTCTGAACTGGTTTTGACCTTTTGCCTGTCCACGACCACTCTTGCCTACCCCTTTTGGATTGATCAATAAACATCAAAGACTCAAAACATCTGCCTCCCGTGTCTGCATCTGGGTCTCGCCTTGTGCCCTTATATTTCTAGGGAGTTTTTCCTAGACACTGTGCTTCTACGTCTGCATTGCTTGCTCTTTGGGGTTATAGGCTGGGTATCTGTATAAGCACTTTGTGACAACTGCTGATGTAAAAGGGGCTTTATAAAATACATTTGATAGATTGCTTGTATATGCTTCTACTCATGTCAGTAACTCTAAATATGACATTTCTTCAATAGGAAGTTGTACCTTAAGCCAACACTTTTTCCTGGTCTTTCCAACTGGGGACAGGGGGCTACAAGTTTGGGAATGGAGGTCCTAGAGAATTGGAATATTAACAATAATTAGTATCCACTTTTATGAATGAAATTCAATATGGGTTAGCTCTGTATCTCATCTAATTGAGAATTACTGATGATATGCCGTATGTCTATTTCTTTTGAAAATCTGCCACTAAACCACACAATTTGCTTTTGGAGGATGGCCTGGTGTCAAGAAGGGCAGCAAAGAAGCCACGTCTCTCCAGGAAAAACATCAGGGGCAGACTGATATTCTGCAAAAGGTACAGGGATTGGGCTGCTGAGGACTGGGGTAAAGTCATTTTTTCTGATGAATCCCCTTTCTCATTGTTTGGGGCATCCGGAAAAAAGCTTGTCCGGAGAAGACAAGGTGAGCGCTACAATCAGTCCTGTGTCATGCCAACAGTAAAGCATCCTGAGACCATTCATGTGTGGGGTTGCTTCTCAGCCAAGGGAGTGGGATCACTCACAATTTTGCCTAAGAACACAGCCATGAATAAAGAATGGTACCAACTTCTCCCAACCATCCAGGAAAAGTTTGGTGACGAACAATGCCTTTTACAGCATGATGGAGCACCTTGCCATGAAGGCAAAAGTGATAACTAAGTGGCTCGGGGAACAAAATATCGATATTTTGTGTCCATGGCCAGGAAACTCCCCAGACCTTAATCCCATTGAGAACTTGTGATCAATCCTCAAGAGGCGGGTGGACAAACAAAAACCCACAAATTCGGACAAACTCCAAGCATTGATTATGCAAGAATGGGCTGCCATCAGTCAGGATGTGGTCCAGAAGTTAATTGACAGCATGCCAGGGCGGATTGCAGAGGTCTTGAAAAACACTGCAAATATTGACTCTTTGCACCAACTTCAAGTAATTGTCAATAAAAGCCTTTGACACTTATGAAATGCTTGTAATTATACTTCAGTATTCCATAGTAACATCTGACAAAAATATCTAAAGACACTGGAGCAGCAAACTTTGTGAAAATTAATATTTGTGTCATCCTCAAAACTTTTGGCCACGTCTGTACTTTTGTTTATCCCATGTGTAACTATGTGTTGTTTTTTGTTACACTGCTTTGTTTTATCTTGGCCAGGTCGCAGTTGTAAATGAGAACTAGTTCTCAACCGGCCTACCTGGTGAAATAAATAAAATACAAATTATATCTAGTGAGAGTGCACACAACCATTAGCTTATTTTACCAAGTCAACAATGACATTTTGTCAAGGGACCCAACGTATCCCAACGGCGCTACCCTACTGCACCCCATATCAACCAACATGCCAACTAGTAGTGACATGGCTATATTGTTGTCATTCAGTAATACTGTAACGTTGCTGTAGCCTACTGTACATCACATTATTATCCACCTAGCTAGCTAGTAATAGCTTAGCTAGCTCCAAAGAAACAACCAGTGAATGACAACAGGCTTTTAAACAAAATATCTATCTATCTATCTAGCTAGTATGATTGCATGTAAAACAACTTTACAGATGATTACAAAGTTTGAAAGCAAAGTTGACTTACCAGTATGCTGCTCTATCGGGAACTAGAGTGAGGCATCCAGATATGAGGTTAGCTGGCTAGCATCGCCAGCATGTTAGATATGAAAGTATCTATCCAGCAACAACGTCAAGGTCAAAAACGAAAGAAACTGTTAAACCATGCGGACTTCGTAAGATAAGTCGAATCGGACTGAAATAATTAACAGGCTGAACTACATTTCTATGACTAACTAGCTAACTTTAGCTTGCCAGCTCAGTGACCGGTGATGCACCTATTCCTGTTTACACAGGGTGAATCCCTCCCCCTCCCATGTCCTGCATGGAGAAGCGCCACTGAGTCAACATGTGGCCAGAATTATATAACATTCAGGTTGGTTTCCAAACCCAATTGACAATGCATTTGAAACTGTTTAGGGCCGTTTAGCTAAATAATCCCTGGTTGCCGCGCTGCACAGAGAGGCTATGTTAAACCCTGCACCTATTCCTGTTTACAGAGTGTGAGTCCCTCCCCCTCCCATGTCCTGCATGGAGAAGCGCCACTGAGTCAACACGTGGCAAGAATTATATTACATCTGGGTTGGTTTACAAACTCTATTGACAATGCATGGGAAACTGTTTAGGGCCGTTTAGCAAAAGAACCGGGGTTCAATTCCCCACGGGGAGGAAGGAGTAGGCTGTTCTTGTAAATAAGAATTTGTTCTTAACTGACTTGCCTAGTTACATAAAGGTTACAAAAAGAGCATAACATTTCTGCACTATAATTTTACATGAGGTTATTTCATTTTTTAAAAATGAAAGTGAGCGATTGTAATCTGAATAAAGGCCAAAAGAATATTTTGTAAAGGCCAAAAATGTATTTCTGTTTTTAGAGGGAGAGAAACGCTGGGACAATTGTGCGGCGTCCTATGGGACTCCCAATCACGGTCGGATGTGATACATAATAATAATAATACTTAACATAGAACCTAATTTAGAAAAACATTTGACGATAGAATTCTCCTCCTACCCTCCATCTAGGCAAGTCTATTGTCCAGCTACCTGCTAGAACAGCGGGAACGTTTCCCTAGTCAGCGCCATTATTAGTGCAATGCCCCTTAAAGTGTTGCTCTGTGCTACCCAGTGTGGCGGGTCAAATCAGACTGATTTGACCCACCACACTCCTCCTCCCTTCCCCATGGGCTAGGTCTGTCTTCTTTGCGGCCCCTCCTGTGCCCCCTGCCCTCGGGGTTTGAACCTAGCGCTTTCAGTAGATACAACTGGAGAACTGCAAGACAATCCCATTGGGCACCACTCGGTAGCCAAGACCAATATGACCAATATATATTGTCCTGCTAATAACAGGGTTAATAATATATCTGTGAGAATATCCAAGGGGCTTTTATTTACATTTTTACATTTAGCAGACGCTCTTATCCAGAGCGACTTACAAATTGGAAAGTTCATACATATTTATCCTGGTCCCCCGTGGGAATTGAACCCTGGTCCCCCCGTGGGAATTGAACCCACAACCCTGGCGTTGCAAGCGCCATGCTCTACCAACTGAGCCACACAGGACCACATATATATAATTCTAAATGAATGATAATAATAATTAGAGATAATTTCGTTTTCAAATAACATAAAACGAGAAAAAGGTCATTCTTGAACATGGGGTGAGACATTGTTACTAATTTGTAAATAAAGCCAGTTTGTTATTTAGAACTATTTATTTCTGTTTTTAAAGGGAGAGAAACCAAAAACCTACAGTCATCTCATGGGTCTCCCAGTCAAGGCCAGCACGAGAATTGAACCAGGATCTAGTAGCAACACAGCTTGCACTACTATGCAGTGTCTTAGACCATTGTGCCACTCAGCACTGTACAATGTGACAGGTCGGGAGTGGGCTACAGATCTACAGTAAGAGCAAAATAATCCTAACAAAATAAAATAATAACCTTAGTGTAACAACAGTTTTAGTAAGTAATACTGAAGTCGTGCACAGTTATCAGTTTCTATTTAGGTTTATGTCGTCCATTCATTGTCAGTTATAGACACAGCGAGACCCAGAAATAGATGGGAGAGGTTGAGGGTAGCGGAAGTTCAGAAGTAAAAACAAACAAAATAGAACTATTGTAAAATAGCACCTGCTTTCTTTAAAAAAACACCAGGCTGCCTATGTTGCAGCCATCAAATCCACTAGGTCCACCTACTACTCAAACCTGATAAACAACAACCGAGGAAACCCGCACCATCTCTTTACCACCATCAACTACCTACTCATACCAGCTGAGTCACCCATCTACGCTGTTACCACAGATGACTGCGGAAGATTCTCAACCTACTTCTTCATAAAGATTAACGCTATAAGAAGTTTAGTCTTCGCCTCCACCTCCACCTCCCCAGCCACCACCATACCCCCCAAATCTACTTATACTGGACCTTCAATGAGCTGCTTCACTCAGACCTCACCTGCTGAGATGTTGTCCACTATCTGACTAATGAAGGCCACAAGCTGTGGTCTTGACCCCATCACCACAACGCTACTGAAATCTTGTTCCTCCACTCTCAGACCTTTTATAATGGAACTGATCAACAAATCCCTCCAAACAGGCGTTGTTCCCTCCCAGTTTAAATCAGCAGTTATCTGAAAAAACCTCAACCAAGGGAACCCTGCCAACTACCAACCAATCTTCAACCTCCCCTTCTTGTCCAAAGTTATGGAAAAAGTTGTAGCTAAATTACTACAGTCACACTTGACCTTCAATGGCCTCTAAGACTTTCCAATCTGGTTTCCGGCCTAGCCACAGTGGTAAACAACCTCCTCAAGTCAGCTGACAGTGGACTCCTGAACATCCACGTCCTTCTTGACCTCAGTGCCGCCTTCCATACCGTTGACCATAGCATCCTCCTGGGTCGATTGAAAGAACACATAGGTCTCGACAGTACTGGTTCACCTCATACCTTTCAAACGGCACACAATATGTTGCCTTAGGAATCCCACCAAGTCAGAACCCACCACAATCACCTGTGGTGGGTTCAAGGCTCTTAGGCTCAAGGCTCTTAGGTCCCATCCTATTCGTAATCTACATGCTCCCCCTTGGTTTCCTAATCAGGAAACACGGCATCCAATTCAACTGCTCTGCTTCCATGCAGATCTACATAAAAACAACCCCGGACTCCCTCTCTTCCATTAACACCCTCACCAGCTGTCTGGATGATATGAAGGCCTGGATGTCAATCAACCGCCGACAACTCTACAATAATAAAACACAAGCAATCCTCATCGGCACTCATTCAGAAAATGAATCTAGTACTAAAACATAATATACAGCTAGCTAGCACTACAGTGCATAAAATGAGGTGAGTAGTTGACTCAAAGAGAGAAAGACATTAGTTGAACAGTTTTGAACAAATTAAGGAGAAGCGAGAGAGAGCTATATCTCTACACTGTATATTTTTTAAATCTCATTTTCACTTACTTAGCTTGTGATTGCAGCTAGCTAGTTTAGGCTACTCAAACATCCAGTTCAAACAGAGAGGGAAGCTATGTTAGCTAGATCGCTATGGCTATCCAACACTGGAACTCTTCCAAGTTAATGTAAACTTTTGTTTTTATTAATGTATTGCCACCGGTGCCTGCCGGTGTAAATGCTAAACTGTTTGCTGTACACTGTACTGCATGATTGTAGCAGGTTTAATAACGCGCTAGTTCTAGTTAGCTATGTTGACTCTGACGTTAATATGGTGAAAACGATGTAGGCTGTGTGTAGTGGTTAGCGGCTATGGTATGAAAGTTTGTCTTGGAAATGTTTTTTCGCCTAGTCACAGACAGCTGTTGTACTATGCACTGAAGTCCACAAGCAAGGGGAAAATGGGAGAGAAGGAGAGAGAGTAGGTGCGAGAAGGAATTATATATACAACAAGCAACGTGATAATGCGGTATATACGTGGCTGCTAGTTCTGTATTTGAGTGTGATCATGGGTGTATTCATTCCACCGATTCTGTTGAAAAACATTTCTAGCTAGATGCATGCAAGAGTGTGCACGGTGATATTGAATGTGTCACTGTCTGTCACCTTCATTACACAAATTTCTCTCGACCTGTACACCTACAGTATGTTGTAAACTTTCATTTGTAGGCTAGGTTGTAGCAACCTCATGATGGGTATAGGGAATAATGTTGTATCATATAGTAGCCTAAACCTGTTGATATTACATTGAGCTGGGTGAATGGAAGATGAATGACAGTCATCCAATATGCTGAATAGAAATAAGGCCATGTTCATAAAAAACTAAATTTGCGGCACCGACCGCCAGAGGTGTACACCAATATGCTAGCTCAATCTTGCTCACTCACAGACCTATGGCTAATTTAGGCTCCACATTTCCATTACCCTGTTAGGTTCCACCCTGTTAGGATTATGCAGGTTAGAAAGTGCACCTAAAAACATTAAGTGCCTGAGCTTGACCAATATGTTTTTCTGAAAGTCAAACATGTCCTTTTTCTGATTAGAACACTACAAAAACAAAAAATATAGACTTTCCCCCCCAAGAGTTATGAGGTCCAAAGGGCACCGCATAGCTAGCTAACAACATTGACTAGCTAACATTATATCCTGTCAGAGAAAGAAGCACCTTTGTGAGACTTTGCCTACCTGTAATACTTAGAATTTTGTAGCTTATTTGTGACCCGATTCAGGAAACTAGGAGTATGTCACAACTTCACAGGAGAGCCGTTTGAACGTAAAATATATATTTTTTAATCAAAATGTGTTTTTTGGCAGAAATGTGAACTTTCATGTGCCTTAATTACAAAAATGTTTATGCTATCTGTAAATATGAATAAAGTTGTTAAATTAAGAGCCTAGTTGGTTTAGCCAAAGAAAGTCAGGAACCTTCCTGCTAGCCATGATTGGCTGAGATAATGAGTGGGCTGGACATGCCGAGATGAGTTTCAGATTGTTCTGCGGAGTAGCATCTTTTGCCTATAAAATGAGCTGCTCGTTATGTGTAGATAATCCTTTCTACTGCAGTTTTTTCTAAAGATATAACGTTAGCCATGGAGAAGTGCAAATATGTTGCTACTGCTCTCAATAACATTGCTGCTCTGAATTTATCAGGCACTACCGACAAAGGTCAGTGGGAAAAATTTGTGATGGACTACTTTCTGGAGGACGATCGTGCCATGATGACTCTCTCTGACTCTAAAAATGAATCAGACCATGAGGAAATCCCTGATTTAGCTTGAAGACATTGTAGAGTCTTCTGATGACGGTGATGGGGAAGAAACGGCGATCAACAGTGATGTTGTCATGGAAGAAGTTGACAGAGTCTTGAAATCAGTGGAACACAACGGGCCAAACAAGCTGTGCAAACTAAAAAGAAACGACACAGGATATCTTATTTAATGAGAGGGTTGCAGTCTGCCGTGAAGCTTTCATCCATGTATAAGGGTAAGAATCTAGCTACAGTTTCAGATATTATACGTTTCAAATTTTGTCAGAAAGCTGTTTCATTGCAAGTTAAGGATTGCTGTTAGCTAGCCAGCTGGAGTTTGATGGCTGGCTTGCTAGCTAATGTTAACATTGAAGCTAACTTATTTGGTTAACTTTACTTGGTTTGTATTGCTAGTAACATTACTCTATGGATTGGGATTATAGTTCATTTTTAGCTAGCTAACGTTAACATGACATGTCTAAACAAGTTAAAGCTTGCTGTTAGCTAGCTAACGTTAGCTGAGGTTAGATGGCTGGCTTGCTAGCTAACATTAATTTACGTGTATGAATTGGTGATGTTTTCTCAGAATGCCATTTCATATTGCTAGTTATAGCCTAATGCTAAAATATTTGTATCTGAAATTTGTCTTTCAGCATCGGTAGAACACGCATGACTCTCCTCCACCAGTCATACAAGGAGAATGGTCTAATGCCTCCCACCAAAAAGACAGCTGGCCCAAGCAAGCAAAGGCAGTAGCGCAGTCATCAACTACATGCACCATTTCCTCACCAACTACGGAGTTGGGGAAACACATGTGGACCCGAGTTGTGATAACTGCAGTGGCCAAAACAAGAACAAGTTTGTGCTCTGGTTTTGTCCTTGGCAGACCATGCACAAGCTCACCACAGTCTGGATACAGGACACAGGCCATAGGCCACACCAAGTTTGCCCCCGACTGGTGCTTCGGCCTCATCAAGCAGCGCTTCAGAAAGACCAGAGTGAACACTGTCTGAGATTGCTGGTGTTGGGAAGGACAACACTGTGACAGGGGTCAACATCCCACAGCTGGTTGGACTGAAGGATGGTACAGTGCTGGTGGAAAGCTAAGACTGACAACACCTGACTCCGTCCACAGATCAAGCAGTACCAGCACTTCAGGTGAAAATAATTTTTATTGCATTGCATGAGGTTGTTCTTCTTATCTAAACTTGTGAGGTGAATTGATGTTGTGCAGGGTTGTAATGTCTTTGGATTTTTTGTTGTTGTTATTCCCTGTTTTACAGCTACGATGCTCTGGAGCCTGGTGTTGTTGTCGCCAAGCAGAGTTCGGACTGTCAGGACCAGGTTTCAGCTGCTGTGCAATGCTGACATCCTCTCATAGATGGTCTGCCTGTACAAGCACCACCTGGACTGGACACAGCTAGACAAATGTAACTTTTTGAGAAGATCAGGGAGTTTTGCGACGAAGAGGCTATGGACATCACATGCCCTGCACCAAAGTCAAGGAAACAGGCTCTCCGAATATAGATTCCCTTGTTCATGCGTGGTTCGGACGGACCAGTCATCAGCACCATCTGCAGTGCCTCTATTCAAATTACTCTCTCCTAACACACATGCCATACCTTGCTGCTACTTCATTTCTATCCTGCTGCTCAGCCACTTTACCCCTGATTGTATCCATATAACTTCCTCGTCTATCACTGATATCGTTATTGATATTTTTCTTCTACATACTGTATATTATTCTGACACTATCTATTTCTGATATTGCTACTATGCAAGTAACCATTTGGCTGTACCGTTTACACCTTCTGTAGAGACCCATCCACTTAGCAAGACTTAGCAAAATATTTATATATAAAAATGAATATTGATGTGTGGTCGTAACATGATTTGACCGTATCAAGTGTCCACCACATAAATATTTGCCGCATGCATCTGTTTATGTACTGTACATGTGCACCGCACTCAGGTTTCAACTCAGGTTGCATGGCCTTAACCTATGCATGGAATACTATGTGATAAGTGTGTGTGTAACAGTATATAAAGTATGCTAATGCACTGTTGTGAAGGCATTTGGGCAGTGGTCAAAAGTACTTTAATAATTTTAATAATTTTAAGTAGTACTTAAGTATTTTCGGGGGGTATCTGTACATTACTTTCCTATTTATATTTTTTGGCAACTTTTCCTTCACTACATTCCGAAAAACAATGTACTTTTTACTCAATACATTTTCAATGACACCCAAAAGTACTCGTTATATTTTGACAGGGAAATTGTCCAATTCACACACTTATCAAGAGAACATCCCTACTGCATCTGATCTGGCAGACTCACTAAACACAAATGCTTTGTTTGTAAATTCTGAGTGTTGGAGTGTGCCCCTGGCTATGCGTTAATTTAAAAAAATAGAAAAAAATAGTGCCATCTGGTTTAATATAAGGAATTTGAAATGATTAATACTTGTACTCAGATATGACAATTTAGTACTTTTCCACCACTGGCTGAGGGTAATAGCATTTCTTTCCCATGACACATCAATTTACACAAGGGTGTCATGGTAAGCGTCATCTAATATTGATAAAATATTTTTATCTGGACACTTTCTGTTTACCTGCAATTTTTCCTTATTGTAGGCTACTACCACTTTTAGTCTTAATCTTTACTACACTACTCACTGTTTAGCACATGACCTCATGTGAATCCTTAAAGAGATGGGTGTGGCTGGCTTAAGAGGGTGTGAACAAATCCTGAATGTGTGTAGACAAAGGAGAGCTCTCCAGTAGGTACCAAAACTTTTCTCAAAAGTGAGTTTACAAGTGTATCAACTTTCAAAGCAGAATTACTTTCACATAGTTCCTCAAAAATGCTGTGTATGATATACCATTTTGTAGCTCTGAGTCTCAACTTGTATCCAATGTAAAAAAAACTATTTCAAATTTTGCTACATAAGACCGAATCCAGGTGGTGAGTCACATTTTTCTGTCTGTAATTGGTGCCAAGGACCTGAAGTCAACAGTGTGTCGGATGCTATCTTACATTCTTTAAAACCATCGCCACAACCTGGACTGGGGGATAAGGCCTGTTTCAGGGACTTATTTCTGAAGACTATTCTTCACATTAAGTTTTGATATTTCTAAATGTGTTACACTTGTTTCTCTGCTTTTATGTAAATTCTCAACCTCATGTGTAATACCATGTGCGATTCAAATGTAACTCAATGTTCTTTCTTTGTGTATAGGACCCATTCGGAGGAACCCTGCAAAACTGTATGCCACGGGTGAGTTGGTCCAAATTCAGGTCACCCTTTGGTGGGAGGCGGCAGTAGGCGGGGACACATGGGGATGGATCAAATCTCGTACCACCTGTCTCAAAGCCAGCCTCTACCTCCAAGCCACAAGACTGTTCCAGCAGCTGAATCCAGGCTGACTACTGCACTCTACCCCACACGTACCATTTATTCAATTCTGTACACACTGAAATTACTTTTGTCTACTGGAACAATGCAATAGTTATGTCACCTTACTGCACTACTAATGTATATACTTTCATATAATTCTATGCTGCTAATGCACTGTACCTTATTCCATTCAATGTCCATGCTACATCACTATGGGCAATTTTTTAAAATCTTATTTTCATTTATCTTATTTTCTTTTGTTTCTGACTGTCGCACGGCTGCCGCTTGACAAAGTGGCCTATCTCGGGCACCCAGTGAATGAAGCCGATGGGCAAATAAGCTGTCGCATTGCGCTCAACGACTATCGAGGGACACCAGCATCATTGCTAACCGGGGACTTGTTTGTGTGACCAACAT
Source organism: Salvelinus fontinalis (assembly GCF_029448725.1). Lineage (NCBI taxonomy): Eukaryota > Metazoa > Chordata > Actinopteri > Salmoniformes > Salmonidae > Salvelinus > Salvelinus fontinalis. The sequence goes on from NC_074667.1 coordinate 17,371,666, forward strand.
GGACTGTTTCTTTTTTTCTCTCCATTGGCATGTGCCATTAACAGTGCCTATATAGCACTAGAAAAAGCAATCTCTTGCTGTCACACCCTGATCTGTTTCACCTGTCTTTGTGCTTGTCTCCACCCCCTCCAGGTGTCGACCATCTTCCTCATTACCCCCAGTGTATTTATACCTGTGTTCTCTGTTTGTCTGTTGCCAGTTCGTCTTGTCAGGTCTTACCAGCTTGTATTCCTGGCTCCCTACTTTCTTAAGTTCTGTTTTCCCCGGTTCTGACCAGAATGGCCTGCCCTGACCCCGAGCCTGCCTGCCGTTCTGTACCTGCCTGATTCTGACCCGTTTACAAACCTCTGCCTGTCCTGACCCCGAGCCTACCTGCTGTTCTGTACCTTTTTGACTCTGTCCTGGATTACGGACCTCTGCCTGCCTTTGACCTGTCTTTTGCCTGCCCCCTGTTTGGGTCAATAAAAATCTGTGACTCTAGCTGACTGCATCTGGGTCTTATCCTGAGCTCTAATACTTGCAGTATGTTATGTTCCTCTTTGATGACAGCAGTTCTTACTGTAAACATGCTAAAGAAACAAAAGTAAAACAAAATTAAACACAGATCAGAGTAAAACAAGACCAACTACTGAGTAAAGTGAAGGAAAAAATGTAATAATCAACAATAAATAGCTGAAGAAAAGACGTGAACCTTAATTACTTTCCATGTCAAATACTTATTTTCCCATCAAAAACATGACACCTGAACATACTTAACTTTGCATACGGATAAGGTCTTTAACAAACTGGCATTCTACCCTTTCGTTTGATAAAATACATTAATTGCTTTAATACTCTTTCAGCGTGGGTCTATCTACTCATCTGACATTTAACAGGCAAGTTGTTGAAGGCACGAGCACAAGACCTCTCTATCTGTCAAATATTATTCATAATTTATGAGGCGGAAGAAAAAAGGGACTACATGATGGGATGGTCTGGCAAAACGGAGAACCTTTTTTTCTTTTTAGCGTTTGATTACGTCTGATTTCACAACCCCTCTTTAAAATGTCAGAGCACTGCCCACTAATTGAGACATAGGCCAAGATTCTATAAGGCTCCGCGTTTGACAAACGGTGGATCACTCTCTGGACCTAGCAGCATGGCTTTGAAATCCAGAAGCAGCTATTTCATATGTATATCCCCCCTTGCTTGCCAACTCCTGCTGAACACTGGGTTTTGAACATCTTTGACTCAGCATCATTTCAACCTCAGCACATTCGCTAAAGGGGAAGATTTCCGATTTGTCCCGCTGATTGTTCACATGTGTCTAGCTAATGTGTGAAACGTACATTTTATTCTAGGAAAAAGGCACTTTTTAATTTTTCCATATTCTACATTAGTCATAGAGTATGAGTATCTGTGTTCAACACATTTCGTGGGCCTTTCCAGCTGGGAGAGGAATAGATCTTAACCTGCAGGCTGCATGTGATCATTGAGGGGCAACATACTGTAGCTGTGAGGACCAGGATCATTTGACTTGCATTAGACCACCACTGTGAAGGCACAGAAATTGACTCTCCAGTAACGCATATCAATTTACCTCAGGTTGCAGGAGCAAAACTCCAGTATGATAAGTGACACCTATTTGAGGGTATTTTCCCCTTTCCCTTTTCCAAGACAGCAAGATCTGACAATCTTTTAATGTTTATTGAGATAAAGTATCTTATTCAACAGGAGTCAAATGTTATTCTATGGTAGTTCTGTGGATCCGTTCTCTTTAGATATTCTATACTCTCTGTTACGTTCCCCAGTTTCTATGTTGTGGGTTTGTGTACAGTCGTGGCCAAAAGTTTTGATAATGATACAAATATACATTTTCACAAAGTTTGCTGCTTCAGTTTCTTTGGATGTTTTTGTCAGATGGAATACTGAAGTATAATTACAAGCATTTCATAAGTGTAAAAGGCTTTTATTGACAATTACATGAAGTTGATGTAAAGTTGCCAAGTTGATGCAGAGAATATTTGCAGTGTTGACCCTTCTTTTTCAAGACCTCTGCAATCTGCCCTGGCATGCTGTCAATTAACTTCTGGGCCACATCCTGACTGATGGCAGCCCATTCTTGCATAATCACAATGCTTGGAGTTTGTCCGAATTTGTGGGTTTTTGTTTGTCCACCCGCCTCTTGAGGATTGACCACAAGTTCTTAAGGTCTGGGGAGTTTCCTGGCCATGGACCCAAAATATCGATGTTTTGTTCCCCGAGCCACTTATCACTTTTGCCGTATGACAAGGTGCTCCATCATGCTGGAAAAGGCATTGTTCGTCACCAAACTGTTCCTGGATGGTTGGGAGAAGTTGCTCTCGGAGGATGTGTTGGTACCAATCTTTATTCATGGCCGTGTTCTTAGGCAAAATTGTGAGTGATCCCACTCCCTTGGCTGAGAAGCAACCCCACACATGAATGGTCTCAGGATGCTTTACTGTTGGCATGACACAGGACTGATGGTAGCGCTTACCTTGTCTTTTCCGGACAAGCTTTTTTCCGGATGCCCCAAACAATCGGAAAGGGGATTCATCAGAGAAAAGGACTTTACCCCAGTCCTCAGCAGTCCAATCCCTGTACCTTTTGCAGAAAATCAGTCTGTCCCTGATCTTTTTCCTGGAGAGACGTGGCTTCTTTGCTGCCCTTCTTGACACCAGGCCATCCTCCAAAAGTCTTCGCCTCACTGTGCATGCAGATGCACTCACACCTGCCTGCTGCCATTCCTGAGCAAGCTCTGTACTGGTGGTGCCCCGATCCCGCAGCTGAATCAACTTTAGGAGACGGTCCTGGCGCTTGCTGGACTTTCTTGGGCACCCTGAAGCCTTCTTCACAACATTTGAACCGCTCTCATTGAAGTTCTTGATGAACCGATAAATGGTTCAGTGCAATCTTACTGGCAGCAATATCCTTGCCTGTGAAGCCCTTTTTGTTCAAAGCGATGATGACGGCACGTGTTTCTTTCCAGGTAACCATGGTTGACAGAGGAAGAACAATGATTCCAAGTACCACCTTCCTTTTGAAGCTTCCAGTCTGTTATTCAAACTCAATCAGCATGACAGAGTGATCTCCAGCCCTGTCCTCGTCAACACTCACACCTGTGTTAATGAGAGAATCGCTGACATGTCAGCTGGTCCTTTTGTGGCAGGGCTGAAATGCATTGGAAATGTTTTTTGGGGATTCAGTTCATTTGCATGGCAAAGAGGGACTTTGCAATTCATCTGATCACTCTTCATAACATTCTGGAGTATATGCAAATTGCCATCATACAAACTGAGGCAGCAGACTTTGTGAAAATTAATATTTGTGTCATTCTCAAAACTTTTGGCCACGACAGTATATGTATGTGTGTATTTCAGGAAATGTCTTCCTGGACTCCCCCAAACAGCTGATTGGTCGGCCCCATTGCAGATTGGAACTCTGATCCTACCCTCTCGTCAGGGAATACAGCTGTCTGCAATTACCGACTCCTGCTGCAGCTTTAAAAGCCAGTGTTCCTTTGTTAGGGGAGAGAGTTTCTTTGATGTCATGTGTTGGTTGTTGCTCAGAGACAGTTTTTGTAAAGTATTTTGTACCTGGTACTGCTGAGGTATGTGTATGCCAAAAGGACTGTGTCTGTGATTATTGAAATTGTTCACTTTAATTTAGTAATTATTCTGTCTTTGTTTCCAGGGGGGAAGGCATGTTGGGAGTGTTTAGGCAAGAGGCCTGCGGGCATACATATACCTGTAGTATGTACTCTGTCTATGCACATTAGGTAAGACTTGGGCAGACCACCCCCTGTAGTTTGGTTAGCGCGCCAGGTGGTGTTAAGGTTAGGTAAGTACTGGGTAGGCAGGAGAGAGGACTCTAACTTTTATGTTCTTTGCTTTGGTTCCATCCAGCCCCTTTCCCTCACATTACCTTGTTAAGGAAATAAATTCCCACTAAATGGTAATACTCTCTTCCTCTGTCATCCTTACCCGCACCTACAATCACATACCTCTTTCACTCCACAGGGAGTTGAGTGTTGCGTTCCCTCCTCCAAGAGGCGTGCATAACATAATGGGGGCTCCTCCGGGATACTTTTAACCCACCAAACCCTGCCGCTCTCTGTGATTAGTGATTGATGTGTGGTGGTAGGTTGTGAGTTTGGATGACTTGTTTATGTGTGTTCAGTAGGCTGCTGTGTACAAAATGGCTGCCTCAGCAGTCTCCCAGTTTATTGAAGCGCCCTCTGTTGATTGGTTGGTGGGTTTGCGTAAAGTAGACCTTTGCGCCATAGCTGACCATTGTGGACTCTTCATCCCCGAGAAAGCCCTAAAGGCTGAGCTTCTGGTGCTAGTTAGGGAGGATTTAAGGAGAAAACACATTTTCTCGTTGAAAGATGAGGGAGGCGAGCCGACTCAGTGGCCCGTGCGCGGTTTGAGAAAATAAAAACTTTGAGGAAAAGATAATGGACCTACATTTATAGTATTTTCACTCTCTCCAGCTCACTATCACACACTGGGCACACACTGGTTAAATCAATGTTGTTTCCACATGTCCCAGTGGGCAATCACCAAAACGAAAGCTAAACAGTCAGGGAGCATCAAATTCACAAAAATGACAAGGGGGGGGGGGGGGGGGGGGAGAAAATGTTGGTGCGTCCTTCTGGACCTCAGTTTTTACCAACTCCTAACCCCAACCACTTGCTTACATACCTCAACCTAACCTGTTGCACCTGTATGTAAATATGGAAACATTTTGCGATTCAGAGAATATGAATGTTTCTCAGGCTGTTGAATTCAGCCTATGAGCATTTACTGTCAGATCAAGTTGAGCTTGACTGAGAAAGCATTTTCAGCATGGTTACATACACAACTGTCTCTGGTTTTTACTGCCACTGAGGCTAGTATAGGAACAAAGGCAACACAAGTTCCAAACGAACTCGGCTTTCCAGAGACTTATTTTTTAGAATTCCACTCTGCCTCCCAAAATCATTTTTGCTTGATCCAAAGGAAGTACATCTCTGTCCTTCTAGTCGCTCGCAAAAGACTTCCAGCTGGATTACTGTATTAGGCCTTTGTAAATGTCTGACTTGACACAAGGGAGTGCTTAATGGCTGTGTCGCTCGCTGGAACATAGCCTCCCCTTCTTGGCTTCTGTGGGGAGCCATGTTGGAAGCGGCTAATGGTTCTAGTGGCAAGTTGTGAATCGGCCTGTGTGATGTGGGAAGACTGATGGAGGGTTGCGTTGATAGATGGTGTTGAAGGGAGAGAGTGCAGATGGTATGTGTAGATTGTTAGGATGTTCTTCTAGTCAGGGAGATTTGGAGGGTTTGACCATTGGGAGAGGACTAACCTTCCCTGTTTTACAAATCCCAAGGGTCATGTACTTACAAGGAGTTTCGACTGCACTGCCACAGATCATATTGCACAGATGAAGAAAGGATTCATTAGTTGGCTAATAAGAACAAACCCCCCACCCCCCAGTCTCTTGCAGAAAATTACCCATCAACATTAATTGCACATTGTACTGCAGGAACAATACATAAATAGAAATAAACAGGTGGTGTTTAAATCATTTCATCAATCCTGTTATGCTATTTCTCTCAATCACGTCTCAACTTGCAATATTCATTTCAAAAGGGGGGGAAATGTTACTGTTGAGAATAAATGTGTTTACTTATCTGTCAGCATGCAGCACATACAATTATTCCAAGATCCATAACACAATTCCACTGACAGATTAATGGTGGAAGTAGAAAGGATTTGATAGTGCGATAATTAATTAAAAGCGAATAAGAGTATTAATCATCTTCAGACCCTGTCGTTAACAATACAAAGCCAATCTACAAGGGAATGTGTGTGTCTGCCTGTCTGTGTGTACGTGTGAGAGTGAGCATTTTCTAACGAGGTTGTATTTCAGTTGTTTGTTCCCCATCCCCACTACTGTTTATTGGAATGATTGCCCCCAAATGGCATTATTAAATGTGTGGTGGTCTACAAGAGTGCTCCTTCCCCATACCTCAGACCACTCCCCTAGAAGAAAGGAGGATAGGAGAAGATGGAGATAACTAATATTGTAGATGTGGAATGGCTTAGTGCAACTGCATATTACTGCTTGGATGTGGAATACCTGGAATCCAAACCTTGAATCCTAACCGAAATTGTATAATTGCAAAACAAAATTACTAAATGAAAATATATACCACACGAAAAATGACACAAAAACGGAACATATCTATAAACATGAAAAAAATGTCACTCTGCACTCGTACATTCCGCAATTTGGGATGAGTTAGCCGTTCAATAATCCACAGTGCAAGCTCTGCTGTAGAATGGGTTGTGGAGGTGTGTTCTAGTGGAGATTGGGGAAAGCTAGATAGCCTAAGTGCGTGCGGTGGATGGTCCACAACCAAGCAAAAAGGTTGCAGACAAAGCAGAGGCAAATTGTGATACACTGTGTTAGAGAATGAGCTAAAGGTCTGCTGCGATGCTAATGACTCAAATCTGAGCATTCTGTGAGAGACTTCAAAGAGCCTTGTTTGAAATGCTTAATTAAGGTAGTGTATTGGTAGCCCAAAGGGTGTCCCAAGTGCACTTTCAGTGTTTGTAGTGGGACGTGTACATCTTTAGGGCCAATGATCCATGTTAATGTAAGTCAATTACAAGTCTGTGTGCATAGTGGACTTTGTAGACTTAATAAATATACCATAATGAGTGGGAGTTACACATGGATTGCTGGTATATGATCATCTACCAACAACATATTTTGACCAGACAAATTAAAGATTGTACATACAAGCCTGTTTTAAAAATATACTTATTCTTGCTATAAAAAAAACACTATGGTATAAGAAGAACTGCTTAGAACAAAATACTGGTTAGATTTTCCCTCTCAAATTTAGCATAACAACAAAAGTTAACCATCTTCACAAAACACTTTGTGAAATAGTACAGCGGAGATTAGAGGAAAGGGATCACATAAATATCTTGTTCTGCAAGGGCTCTCACTGTCATACTGTTTTATGGTACAAGTGGGTTTGGACCCTGTCTTATCACAGCAAAGGTGTCACACAGTGATGATGTAGCACAGCTGAGCCACAAGACAACACAACCTTAAACTGATTCACACTAAAGGTTGGCACGGGAACAGGACTCTTACGGGTCCTGCAAAAACGGGAGTGATATTCTACAGTCAAGTTTGGGACAGGATCAACAGTCCACAGGAACGGGCAGTACAGGAATTATTTTAAACTGAATTATTTGTGTGTTATAAGCAGTTTTTAGAATGACATATTGTTTTGAATGTTTTATTGCACCTGCTCCTCCTCCCAACAGTAACAAGCGTTCTTCAGTCTTCAGTCACTATTGTCAAAAAATATAACAAGCCATTATAGCTGGTAGCTAGCTAACAGTTCAGTCTCTCGTCTCGTGCGTACTGAGCACGCAGCCCAAAACGGAGCGGTTGCTATGGAAACTCACACGCAGCAGAGTACAGGGAGGTGGACATACAGAAGAGTACTCAACGGAGAAAGTTATTTCTGCACGTTAAAATGAGCATGAGATGGGACAGGAGTGATTTTCTTATCGGGACAGGAAAGTTGTCTGATTATAGAACTGTTGTGTGATCGGGACAGTACGGGGGAAATAATGTCAGGACAAGCAGACCCAGCACCAGGATATAGTGACTAAGGGGGCAGTTGAAATTGATAAGGGGGAACAATTTTGGGGGGTTCGTGCATTGGAATTATATTGAATATCACGCTATACCACAAACATAAAGTTCAAATGCGGAGACTCCGAGACTATTGATTGAGTGCTTTTGAAGTAACAGGCTACAGATTTCGTGCCAATCTCCGCTGTGCTGTATCTAAACTGGACACACTACTTTTTAACAAAGCTTTTTTTCTGATAAAAACTAGTTCATTGCTCGCGCAGTGGAGCCCCAGTTTCATAATATTACCATATGTCCCAGCAGTTTGTCGTAATTTTGAAGCAATCGCGAAAAACAGGCCTTATTTTAGGACATTTTGCCTGCTTCGCTATTGTTGGCACTCATACCTGCCCACGTTGAAATTAGACACATACCTCAGCTAATTTATTATAATTGTTGTTTATGAACAAAGTTATGGCTACTATGTGAACACGCTTAATGTTCGCCTTGGTAGACGTTCTTATGACCAATAGAATTAACCATGGCTGGCGCATACCCATCAAACGTTAAACATTTTATGGTCATGGTTCACCATATTTTTTTTCCGAAAAAGGTGTACTGTAAACCCAAACAAAATGCATGTCCTTGTGGCCGATTTAAACAGCCAGAATACATTTTTTTATAAAGCATTTTTTTAACGATATGTTGTTTCTGAATGGCTACTGGGTAATTTGATATACTTTGAAATCTGTTTGTTCATAGATATGAAATTGAGTTAATTCTGTGCCGGTTCACTGAGTTGCAAACCAAATGGATAGGTCTAGCTCCTTGATCTGTAGATCTGACGCAGTTGCTACCTCAGATTATGAACCTAACAACTGTCACGAATGAGTTATGTTGTACCCACCGAAGACCACAGGGGGAGCAAGAGAGCTATAAACCCATACTGTTTTTTGCCTTAAAAACCCTAACCCTAGGTATAACTTATTTTAGCCCTAACCCTAAACCTGACTTGTAACACAATGCACCTATAGCTGTAATGGTCCCCATTTTTCTAACCCTAACCCTGATTGACATAAAATAGCATGCAACAAAAGACTATGCCCCATGATTTTCTAAAATGGTCACTCATTACTTTACAGTGTTGCTTTTGGGAGAGAAAAAAAAACATACAGTTGAAGTCGGAAGTTTACATACACCTTAGCCAAATACATTTAAACTCACTTTGTCACAATTCCTGACATTTAATCCTAGTAAAAATTCCCTGTTTTAGGTCAGTTAGGATCACCAATTTATTTTAAGAATGTGAAATGTCAGAATAATAGTAGAGAGAATGATTTATTTCAGCTTTTATTTCTTTCACCACATTACCAGTGGGTCAAACGTTTCGGGTAGCCTTCCACAAGCTTCCAACAATAAGTTGGGTGAATTTTGGTCCATTCCTCCTGACAGCGCTGGTGTAACTGAGTCAGGTTTGTAGGCATCCTTGCTCGCACACACTTTTTCAGTTATGCCCACACATTTTCTATAGGATTGAGGTCAGGGATTTGTGATGGCCACTCCTATATCTTGACTTTGTTGTCCTTAAGCCATTTTGCCACAACTTTGGAAGTATGCTTGGAATCATTGTCCATTTGGAAGACCCATTTGTGACCAAGCTTTAACTTCTGACTGATGTCTTGAGATATTGCTTCAATACATCCACCTAATTTTCCTCCCTCATGATGCCATCTATTATGTGAAGTGCACTGGTCCCTCCTGCAGCAAAGCACCCCCACAACAAGATGCTGCCACCCCCGTGCTTCATGGTTGGGATGTTAACACGTCTCCTTTCTGAGCGGGATGACGGCTGCGTGGTCCCATAGTGTTTATACTTGCGTACAGATGAATGTGGTACCTTCAGGAGTTTGGAAATTGCTCCCAAGGATGATTATTTTTCTGAGGTTCTAAGGTAATTTTCTGGAATTTTCCAAGCTGTTTAAACGCACAGTCAACTTAGGATATATAAACTTCTGAGCCACTGGAATTGTGATACAGTGAATTATAAGTGAAATAATCTGTCTGTAAACAATTGTTGGAAAAATGACTTGTGTCATGCACAAAGTAGATGTCCTAACCGACTTGCCAAAACTATAGTTTGTTAACAAGAAATTTGAGGAGTAGTTGAAAAACGAGTTTTAAGGAGAATCTCCTCTTTGTAATATGTAAGTTTGGGCAGCAAGCACGGTTGTTATCGATCACTAGAAAAGAAATAGTCAGAGGTTTTCATTTTTTCCCTACTTCCTCATTACGCAGACATAAGCACAGTTGACACCATCGAGGTGCGAATGTTTACTTTCTACACAAGTAGTTTTTTTTCAGTTTCGTCCTAAGAACAGATTGTAGTGGTAAAATAAAAAGGGCTATGTTTTTTGTGCCATTTAGGCAAAATGGAATACAAAATACCATATCGATAAAGGCATGACACAATCGATCTTTAGGCTAGTTACATTAACAGTAAACAAACGCAGTAAACAAAAGGCTAATGGAAAACCAAATAACCAAAACAGCATACAGCCTACTACAGTGAGATGCAGCCATGCACAGCTGTCTTGCCAAGCAAATAGGCCTATGGGCCCGCTTAAAACATGGAAAATCTTGTCGCTCATGAGCACAGCAATGCGTTGTGATATGGCATAATACACTTCTGTGGATCAAATTTGACCCACGTAATCAATTAAGCAATGTCAGCCAATTCCAACAGTTCCATTTACAACCATGAAAACCAGCAGGCTACCAGAAAACCATTATAGAATGTATCTATTTCTATGATTAAACATACCGATATGTTTACACGCGGAGCTAGCTGGAGCTCTGCAGCATCATCACTGCTGGGCTTGGAGGCGGCCTCATGGTTTGAAGCTACTGCCGCTCATCAGTTTCCTTTGGCTTTGTTTGGGTATTCTGGCGACTCCAATTTCTGATATCCATCGTGGCAGTGGCAGATGAGCTGGTTCGAGCTAGCTAAATAGGCTAAAGCTAGTAACACTAATGCTTTTTACAACTAGCTAAGAAGCTGACATAACTGTGGTGGTGGGGCATGAGGCAGAGTTCAGTGAAGCAGCTTCAAAGGTCAACTTGACCTCGCCCTTGTGAATCATAATCAAATATTACAGGCGTAGGCGTATCATATTATTCACTTACCACAGATGAGAAGTGTTTTTCACGCTTTTTATAGAAACTCAAAGGAGTCGTACCTAACCACCCCAGTGGCTTTCCATAGCCCCCTACACACATTGTGGTACGCTCTGTCTATTGTGCTGACACAACGCAGCAGACATACAGATTTTGCGTCAACCTGCCACTCTAACATTTTTGCTAAGCCCCTTTTTGCCCACTCGAGGAGCCGGGCCCAAGGACAAGACAGGAATACTTTTTAATTCCCATGTCAACCTCTACTTCATACCACACACCCAGACACACTGAATATCAGTGTGATCAGCATGACTAATACCGATGACGTAGGTTATGGATTATACTCAGTGGATATCAATCTTCTTAAACCACGTACACTGCGTATTCACGCCTGTACACTGATATTCAAATGACTCACTGACTGCACCGCCCTCAACCTCAAGGCTCTTCAGAGGGTGGTGTGGTCTGCACAATGCATCACCGGGGAAAAACTACCTGCCCTCCATGTCACCTACAGCACCTGATGTCACAGGAAGGCCAAAAAGATCATCAAGGACAACAACCACCCGAGCCGCTGCCTGTTCACACCGTTACCATCCAGAAGGCGAGGTCAGTACAGGTGCATCAACGCTGGGACCGAGAGACTGAAAAACAGCTATCTCAAGGCCAACGGACTGCTAAACAGCAATCACTAACTCAGAGAGGATGCTGCCTACATTGAGACCCAATCACTGGCCACTTTAATAAATTGATCATTAGTCACTTGTAATAATCCCACTTTAATAATGTTTACATATCTTACATTACTCATATCACATGTGTATACTGTATTTTGTACCATCTATTGCACCTTGCCTATGTCGCTTGGACATCGCTCATCCATATACTATATGCATATTCTCATTCACCCCTTTAGATTTGTGTGTATTAGGTAGTTTTTGGGGAATTGTTAGATTACTTGTTAGATATTACTGCACTGTCGGAACTAGAAGCACAAGCATTTCGCCACACTCACATTAACATCTGCTAACCATGTGTATGTGACCAATAAAATTTGATTTGATTTAAAATAGCAAATATTTCCAGAGATGGAAACGGTTTGGCTTACGTATTTAGAGGATTCTTCCAAACGTTCATGTGATTGCGATTTCATGTCTCAGCACCTTTTTGGCATATTTCCCACCACTTTATGTAATCTGGTCAGTATTGCTGTTGTTATTAACAAGGATATGTATGAGCATATTTTTCTACTGTACTCCTCTCAGTGGTCTGCTTTTATCACAATCCTATACTCTCATCCAAAGAGCAAAAGGGTTTAAGTGATGATCTTCAGTTGGGTCGGCTTATTGTTCGATGTTCGTGCTGAAGATCCTTCTTCCAGTGAACTGAAACTTGCTACAACTTTTTATACTCTTTCATAGCATTCAGATTTTTATAGCACACTCTTGTTTTATAACGTGTGGTCCTGTCAGAGTGAGTGAACTGTCTCGTGTGTCTCACTATGACTTGATGCCTTCAGAGCTGCCGCGGAGGTCAGCCGTTGATTTAGGTTATCGATTCTCTCACTCATGCTCTCAGCACTGCTAGTTTGACTGACAGAAATAAAGTGAGAAATTATCCCTCCTTTGGACAAGAAAGCATGTGCAAACCACCACCACTTTAAATGTTTTAGATTCCCAATAAACATGGCACTCTGGGAAGTCCTGCAATTAGATTCTGTGAAAAAGTAATGACTCTGATGTGTGTGTGCAGGCATATACGTACAGTACCCAGGTTTATTCATCCCTGCAAAGCAGTGGACTATGGGTGCTCATACCGAAGGCTGGACAATTAGGACAATTAAAAACCCATCGGTTTGTCCCCTGATAAAATATTGCACTGCAACGGATTGACTGTTCAGAATGCCAATGCAGCAGTAAGATAAATACAGACAAGTGGGGGTAGCCATTCCATTTCTATTCCCATGCATGTACAACCTGATGATGCCCTGGGCTATGTTTTAATAGAAAATATTCACTGGCATTACCTGGAATATTGATTTGATGAGGAGAGGTAATAGAGATTGACTGCTACAAAGGTTAAAGCCAAGCCAATCTACACTACATAGCAAAAGTATGTGGACACCTGCTCATCGAACATTTCATTCCAACATCATGGGCATTAATATAGAGTTGGTCCTCCCTTTGCTGCTATAACAGCCTCCACTCTTCTGGGAAGGCTTTCCACTAGATGTTGGATCATTGCTGCGGGGACTTGCTTCCATTCAGCCACGAGCATTAGTGAGGTCGGGCACGGATGTTGGGCGATTAGGCCTGGTTCACAGTCTGCGTTCCAGTTCATCGCAAAGGTGTTCGATTGGGTTGACGTCAGGGCTCTGTGCAGGCCAGTCAAGTTCTTCCACACTGATCTCGACAAACCGTTTCTGTATGGACCTCGCTTTGTGCACGGGGGCATTGTCATGCTGAAACAGGAAAGGGGCTTCCCCAAACTGTTGCCACAATGTTGGAAGTACAGAATCCTCTAGAATGTCATTGTATGCTGTAGCGTTAAGATTTCCCTTCATTGGAACTAAGAGGCCTAGCCAAAACCATTAAAAACAGCCCTTGACTCTTATTCCTCCTCCACCAAACTTTTCAGTTGGCACTATGCATTGGGGCAGGTAGTGTTCTCCTGGCATCTGCCAAACCCAGATTCGTCCGTCGGACAGCCAGATGGTGATGTGTGATTCATCACTCCAGGGAAAGCTTTTGGCCAATGGTGGTGAGCTTTACACCACTCTCGGTAGTGAGAGCTGCAACTGAGGATAGACCATTTTTACACTCTTCAGCACTCTGCGGTCCCATTCTGTGAGCCTGTGTGGCCTAACACTTTGTAGCTGAGCCTTTGTTGCTCCTAGACGTTTCCACTTCACAATTTCAGAACTTACAGTTGACCAGGGAAGATCTAGCAGGGCTGAAATGTGACGAACTGAATTGTTGGAAAAGTGGTAACATATGACGGTGCCACGATGAAAGTCACTGAGCTCTTCAGAAAGGGTGTTCATACTGCCAATGTTTGTCTATGGAGATTGCATGGCGGTGTGCTCAATTTTATGAACCTGTCAGCATTGGATGTGGCTGAAATAGCGAATCCACTAAATTAAAGGAGGTGTCCACATACCTTTGTATATAAAGTGCATTTGGAAGGTATTCAGACCCCTTGATTGTTTTACTTTTTTTTGTTATGTTACAGCCTTATTCTAAAATGTAGTAAATTGTTTTATTCCCCTCATCAATCTACACACAATACCCCATAATGACAATGCAAAGACAGTTTTTTTTTGTTATTTTGCAAATGTATTACAAATAAATAACTGGTATCACATTTACATAAGTATTCAGACCTTTTACACAGGACTTTGTTGAAGCACCTTTGGCAGCAATTACAGCCTCGAGTCTTCTTGGGTCTGATGCTACAAGCTTGGCACACCTGTATTTGGGGAGTTTCTCCCATTCTTCTCTGGCGATCCTCTCAAGCTCTGTCAGTTTGGATGGGGAGCATTGATGCACAGCTATTTTCAGGTCTCTCCAGAGATGGTCAATCGGGTTCAAGTCTGAAATCCAGAGTGCTCTGGAGCAGGTTTTCATCAAGGATATATCTGTACTTCTTTTAGTCTCCCAGTCCCTGCTGCTGAAAAACATCCCCACAGCATGTTGCTGCCACCACCATACTTCACTGTAGGGATGGTGCCAGGTTTCCTCCAGACGTGACGCTTGGCATTCAGGCCAAAGTGTTCAATATTAGTTTCATCAGACCAGAGTATCTTGTTTCTCATGGTCTGAGAGTCTTTAGGTGCTCCAAGCGGGCTATTGTGCGCCTCTTACTGAGGAGTGGCTTCCGTCTGGCCACTCTACCATAAAGGCCTGATTGGTGGAGTGCTGCAGAGATGGTTGTCATTCTGGAAGGTTTTCCCATCTCCACAGACGAACTCTACTGCTCTGTCAGAGTGACCATCTGGTTCTTGGTCACCTCCCAGAACAAGGCCCTTCTCCCCCGATTGCTCAGTTTGGCCGGGCTGCCATCTCTAGAAAGAGTCTGGGTGGTTCCAAACTTCTTCCATTTAAGAATGATGGAGGCCTCTGTGTTCTTTGGGACCTTCAATGCTGCAGAAATGTTTTGGTACCCTTCCCCAGATCTGTGCCTCGACACAATCCTGTCTCGGAGCTCTACAGACAATTCCTTTGACTTGGTTTTTGTTTTTTTTAGTTTTTTGCTCTGACATGCAGAGGGACCTGTGGGACCTGATATGGAAAGGTGTGTGCCTTTCCAAATAATGTCCAATCAATTGAATTTACCACAGGTGGACTCCAATCAAGTTGAGGAAACATCTCAAGAATGATCAATGGAAACAGGATGCACCTGAGCTCAATTTCGAGTCTTTTAGCAATGGGTCTGAATACTTATGTAAATAAGGTATTTCTGTTTATTTATTTTTAATACATAATACATTTTAATACACTTTGTCATTATGGGGTACTTTATGGCAAGGTTTTGTGAGAACTCGACAGGTATTCTATGGCATCTCTGGGAACAATGAACCCATAAAGGAGTTTCTAAAATGGCAGGCCAGTGTTGCGGGTGGAGTGCCTGCAAGGCAGTCTGTTGGAAAATGAGCTCATCTCGCCGTAATTCCCCCCATAATTAGAGACACGTTATTGAACTAGCAACATTAATGATCAGCCATCAGTAACATTTGCGCATTTCAACTATCTGACTGATAGAAATTAGTCCATTGTGCTGGAAAAGCCATTAATATCATTGACTTTCTCCCTGTCAAATGGACTCAGATAAAGAGGCCTAGGAGGAGTGAGTCTCGTTAATGAACACCAAGTCATTATCAGAGCTACCTAAGGAGTGGTGATAGGTGCGTTACACTAACCCATCTATTTTGCATGAAATTGATGTATAGGGCTCACTTAAGTGCGAGCATTTAATGAACTTTGTCTGCCGGGCTACGGACGTTCACACATACAGATACATTTCCAGACTGTTTTCACTCTCCTTTTGCGTTTTTGGTCTTCTCTCTGCATGGATATTTTCTTTTATTGTGGTAAAAGTCAAACGTGTGACTGAAATAAAGCATTTTCAGGTTCACTGATTCAAAGACCCAAGAGACGGTTCAGTATTGTGCTGTTTCTGATGACTCATTCCCATTCATAGTTTTCACATTTATTTTGTGGATTGCTTTATCCAACTAGAGTCATTATGCAGACAACAACAATGAGTTCCTGCATGTATGCAGTTAATGCCACTGTGCCCCAAGGGTAATTTTGACATTTTACATGTAATATCCTCTATAGAGGTCTTTGTTTGACACTTATTTTAGGGGGAAAAGAGGCTCATCCTCAAACTGATTTATGTATTTAAGATAAACAAGTGCACAAAGTAGATTGTTCTAAAGAGAGAAGCCAAATCTGTCGTGTTATTTACAGTTCTACGAAGCATTATGCCTTCTAATCTGCTCTTGCTTAGCATCCGGTTATTGTCATACGATAGTCTAAAGAGGGATTTTTTGTGTCTTTTCATAAAGGGCTTATGTTAAGCAGTTAAAAAGACGTATAATCTTTAAAATGTGTCCGGCGAGTACATTAGGGGCCCTCTCACACATGGGGATGTGTCATTGGCGTGTTGGCAGCTGGACCGACTGACCCAGAAACAGTGCTATTGTGTTAAGCCATCTTTAACCTACTCCACAGGGGGTTATAGAGAAGGAGACAGGCCTATGCATGTTTCGGGTTCTTTCAAGGTTTTCCGCACACAATGGAGTGCTTTCAGACATTACCATCTGCCTAAAGTGCCTGGAAAGTCTGATTATTGAACTTTGTTAAGATTGTTAAGGAGGGTAATGCAGCTTTAACTCTGTGGTAGAATTAAGGCATGTCACTAAATACATGGCAAAATCTCTGACTAGACTAATATGTGTTATTATCTTGTTGATTTATGTCACAATAATGCATGTTTCAATCTAAGATTAACATGCATGGTACTGTTTGGTGAGGTGACAACATGCAAGGATCTTCCATGTCCTTGTAATTCATGCATAGAAAATGAAATATGAAAAATGTCACACAGAATTAGGATGTAGAACATCAGTACACTGAATGTATAACTAGTGAATAGCATCCTTGCTGTTCCAAGGATTGTTTCCAATACAACAACACATGCAAGACCAAATAACTCCTTGCTCCTTCTCCCACTCACCTCAGAGTATCTCGACACCATCTAGTAGTTGTTGTCAAGGCCCCGTTCATAAGTCTAGCAGTGTCAGTAATGGAGGAAGAGGAATTTACGTGTGGGAGAGGTGTCAGGTGGAAGATTACTTCACACACTGGAGATGTGCTGTGAGTAATAGTCAAACAGTAGTCAAGTTGTCTCCTCTGAAGAATGACGCCGGAGGGGATGGCTGCCGTTTTATGTGCTCCTAACCAACTGTGCTATGTTGTACGTTTTTTCGCATTGTTTGTAACTTGTTTTTTTAGTTACACTACCGTTGAAATGTTTGGGGTCACTTAGAAAATTCCATTAAAATAACATCAACTTGATCAGAAATACAGTGTAGACATTGTTAATGTTGTAAATGACTATTGTAGCTGGAAATGGCAGATTTTTTATGGAATATCTATATAGGCATACAGAGGCCCATTATCAGCAACCATCACTCCTGTGTTCCAATGGCACCCTGTGTTAGCTAATCCAAGTTTATCATTTTAAAAGGCTAATTGATCATTAGAAAACCCTTTTGCAATGATGTAAGCACAGCTGAAAACTGTTCTCCTGATTAAAGAAGCAATACAACTGGCCTTCCTTAGACTAGTTGAGTATCTGGAGCATCAGCATTTGTGGGTTTGATTACAGGCTCAAAATGGCCAGAAACAAAAACCTTTCTTCTGAAACTCGTCAATCTATTCTTGTTCTGAGAAATGAAGGCTATTCCATGTGAGAAATTGCTAAGAAACTGAAGATCTTGTAGAACGCTGTGTACTACTCCCTTCAGAGAACAGGGTAAAATGAATCTAACCAGAATAGAAAGAGGAGTGGGAGGCCTCGGTGCACAACTGAGCAAGAGGACAAGTACATTAGAGTGTCTAGTTTGAGAAACAGATGCCTCACAAGTCCTCAACTGGCAGCTTCATTAAATAGTACCCGCAAACACCATTCTCAACATCAACAGTGAAGAGGCGACTCCGGGATGCTGACTTTGTAGGCAGAGTTGCAAAGAAAAAGCCATATCTCAGACTGGCCAATAAAAATAAAATATAAAACTGTGCAAAAGAACACAGACACTGGACAGAGGAACTCTGCCTAGAAGGTCAGCATCCTGGAGTCGCCTCTTCACTGTTGATGTTGAGACTGGTGTTTTGTGATTTAAACTAAACTCAGCAAAAAATTGAAATGTCCCTTTTTCAGGACCCTGTCTTTCAAAGATAATTCTTAATAATCCCAAAAACTTCACAGAGCTTCATTGTAAATGGTTTAACCTGTCTAGCCCCGGGGTTCCGCTAGCGGAACTCCTCCCACATTCCACTGAAAAGGCAGAGCGCGAAATTCAAAAAATATTTTTTTGAAATATTTAACTTTCACACATTAACAAGTCCAATACAGCTAATAAAAGATACGCATCTTGTGAATCCAGCCAACATGTCCGATTTTTTAAATGTTTTACAGGGAAAACACAATATATATTTATGTTAGCTCACCAACAAATAGAAAAAAGCTCAGACATTTTTCACAGCACAGGTAGCATGCACAAAATCAACCAAACTAACCTAGAACAAACCAAAGAAACCAAGAAACAACTTCATCAGATGACAGTCTTATAACATGTTATACAATAAATCTATGTTTTGTTCGAAAAATGTGCATATTTTAGGTATAAATCATAGTTTACATTGCGGCTACAATCAGAAATTGCACCGAAAGCAGCCAGAATAATTACAGACACCAACGTGACATACCGAAATACTCATCATAAAACATTTCTGAAAAATACATGGTGTATAGCAAATGAAAGACAAAGATCTTGTGAATACAGACAATATTTCCGATTTTGTAAGTGTTTTACAGCGAAAACATAATATAGCATTATATTAGCTTACTACAATAGCCTACCACACTACCGCATTCATTCATCAAGCCACGTTAGCGATAGCAATAGGCACGTTAGCGTTAGCGAATAAACCAGCAAAAGATATTAAATTTCACTAACCTTCATAAACCTTCCTCAGATGACAGTCCTATAACATCAGGTTATACATACACTTATGTTTTGTTCGAAAATGTGCATATTTAGAGCTGAAATCCGTGGTTATACAACGTAGCATAACGTGCTAACGTAGCATCTTTTTCCCAGAATGTGTGGATATTTCTATTAGACTCTCACCTATTCTGACCAAATAGCTATTCATAAACATTACAAAAAAATACATGTTGTATAGGAAACGATAGATCCATTAGTTCTTAATGCACACGCAGTGTTAATGAACATGCACCTGTGGAACGGTCATTAAGACACTAAAGCAGCTTAGAGACAGTAGGCAATTGAGGTCACAGTTATGAAAACTTAGGACACTAAAGAGGTCTTTCTACTGACTCTGAAAGATGCCCAGGGTCCCTGTTCATCTGCGTGAACGTGCCTTAGGCATGCTGCAAGGAGGCATGAGGACTGCAGATGTTGCCAGGGCAATAAATTGCAATTGTTACTCAGGTGATGAAGATGGAAATATTCTAAGCAAGCGGAGGAAATCTCATCACTGAATCACTCGCTCCGTACTCAAGACCTCTATCTGCAAACAATGACAGATACGTTTGAGACCGAAAGGAGCAAGTGCGACACTCACGTGTCCAAAATCAGTACTCTAAGCGCTCAAGTGGACCTTGCAATGCAGCAGAATACCACACTTAGGTGCAATCTGGTGGAATTCCAGAACGGTCACGAGCTACAGCGTGACTACCCAACCAAGCAACCAGAGCCCGGTACTCAAAGGAGTGAAGACGATAGAAGGTTTCAGACTTTGCCTCACTCATGTGTCCCTCAGTCTTCTCCTCTTGGCCATTCGGCACTGAGTAATATGGCGCCTTTTCGCCAACAAAGCCAAAGCTTGGCTTCTCCTCTTGGCCTTTCGGACCCAATTTCTCCACAAGATGAAGCCTACCCCCTCCGCTCGCTTGACGCGGAACACCTTGACAAACTCGTCAAGAATTTCCCCACCTTTGACCCCGTTCCAGGTCAGCCAAACGATACCAAGACGTTCCTAGCTGACATAGAGGACGCATTGGATGGCTACCCGTACGCTATGGGTTCTGAAGTAAACTGCCTGTTACTCGGCCCCAGAAGCCAGGATTTGCATATAATTGGTAGCATTGGATAGAAAACACGTTGATGTTAAAATGGTTAAAACGGTTAAAATAATGTCTGAGACTATAACAGAATTGATATGGCAGGCAAAAATCCGACGCGATTTAAAAAAAATATATATATAACAGGAACCTATTGTTTCTATGTAAATCCGTCTCCCAGATTGCAATTCCTATGGCTTCCACTAGATGTCAACAGTCTTTATTCAAGGTTTCAGGCTTGTTTTTGAAAAACAGAGTTTTTTGAGTTTTTGTGAGAAGAGCATCGGCACAATATCAGTCTATAGGCGCGCGAGGGAGAGGGTGCGCGCTTACTAATTTTCCTTTCCTATTGAAAATACTACTTTCCGTATGAAATATTAAAGTGTATTTACATTTTAGAGTACCTGCGGATTAAAGAGAAACCTTGTTTGACTTGTTTGGACGAAGTTTAGCGGTAGCTTTTTGGACTCCTTTGTCTGCATGTTGAATGAGTGGATTACTGAAATCAATTTCGCCAACTAAACAGACCTTTTGGGATATAGAGAAGGATTTATTCTAACAAAATGACAATTAGTGTTGTAGCTGGGACCCTTTGGATTGCAAACAGAGGAAGATCTTCAAAAGTAAGTGATTTATTTAATCTCTATTTGTGATTTTATGAAGCCTGTGCTGGTTGAAAAATATTTTATTTTTCGGCGCCATCCTCAGACAATCGTATGGTATGCTTTCGTCACAAAGCCTTTTTGAAATCGGGCAATGCAGTTCAACTAACAAGAACTTAAGCTTTTAAATTATACAAGACACTTGTATGTTCATAAATGTTTAATATTACGATTATTTATTTGAATTGCGCGCCCTCCAATTTCACCGGATGTTGTCGGCTTGTGTCCCGCTAGCGGGACGCCTATCCCTAAGAACGTCAAATAGACACGTGACGAGGTTCATTCATCTACAACAGCAACACGTGCTAAACGACTACGCTAAACTTGCCATAGCTTTGAAATTAAAATCAGTGGTTCTGCGACTCGCAAACACGATAGCTCACTGGCTAACAATGTCAAACAAGCTCAGAATGAACACCCACAAGCTTACTATCATAGGCTTTCTTCAGCTTACTTTGGTCTACTCACTGAAACAGGAATGGAAGAGCTGTTATCATTCAAACAAATGTTTCTGTCGAACATGTATCCCACCTTCATTACCTACTTGGGCCCTACAGCCCATGTTGGCTTGCCTATCTTACAACTCAGAGAGCTTGCAAGCACAGCTTTTGAGGCATCAAAGCTCATAACGCTAAGAGCCCTGACCACTCGGGTTTTGAAGTTTGACCAGGAGAACTCACTACAGTTAGAGGGTGCATTATCAGGTATTGGAGCGTTGAGAGATGATGCACAACAACGGTTTCTACCATGAAACCACGAATCCAATAACCACTGCGGTCAAAATAACAATAAAGTACGTCGCCGTCAAAACAACTACCGCTACAATCGACCTGTTTGCGACGTTCCTGCACCCAACCCACACAAAGTATGGGGGGTAACAAAGGGATAACTTCTTATGGCTGAAGTCCCGTTAACGGGATCAATATGACAACAGCCAGTGAAACTGCAGGGTGCCAAATTCAAAACAACAGAAATCCCATAATTTAAATTCCTCAAGCAAGTATTTTACACCATTTTAAAGCTACACTTGTTGTAAATCCATCCACAGTGTCCGATTTCAAAAAAGCACACCAAACGATTATGTTAGCCAAGTCACAGAGCCAAGTCACAGAGCCAAGTCACAGAAAAAGACAGCCATTTTCCCAGCTAAAGGGAGCCGTAACAAAAAGCAGAAATAGAGATAAAATTAATCAATAACCTTTGATAATCTTAATCAGATGACACTCATAGGACTTCATGTTACACAATGCATGTATTTTTTGTTCAGTAAAGTTCATATTTATATCCAAAAATCTGAGTTTAAGCAAGACGCTACTGTATCACTTGGCAAAAAGCCTGAGAAAATGCAGAGCACCAAATTAATATTAATTACTATGAAAATTACTATAAAATCAAACTTTCATTAAATCACACATGAAAGATACCAAATTAAAGCTACGCTGGTTGTGAATCCAGCCAACGTGTCAGAATTCAAATAGGCTTTCGGCGAAAGCATGCGATGATATTATCTGAGTGTAGCACAATAGTAAACAAAGAGAGAAAAGCATATTTCAAGCCTGCAGGCGCGACACAAAACACAGAAATAAAAATACGAGCTTCTGTTGATGGCACTCCAATATGTCCCATAAACATCACAAATGGTCCTTTTGTTCGATTAATTCTGTCGACACATATCCAAAATGTCCATTTATTTGGCGCGTTTGATCCAGAAAAACACAGGTTCCAACTTGCTCAAACGTGACGACAAAATATCTCAAAGGTTACCTGTAAACTTTGCCAAAAATTTCAAACTACTTTTGTAATATAACTTTAGGTATTTTTTAACGTTAATAATCGATAAAATTGAAGACGGGATGATCTGTGTTCAATACAAGATTAAAACGAAATGTAGCATGCCTTTTGTACATGCACTTCAATCAAACACGACACCTGGAGTAACTCGACTTCAAGATGGCCATATTTCTTCATTACACAAAGGAATAACCTCAACCTATTTCTCAAGACTGTTGACATCCAGTGGAAGCCGTAGGAACTGCAAGCAATTTGCTTAGAAATCTGGTTTCCCAATGAAAACTCATTGAAAAGACAATGACCTCAACAAAAAAAAAGTCTGAATAGTTTGTCCTCGGGGTTTCGCCTGCTAAATACGTTCTGTTAAACTCACAGACATGATTCAAACAGTTTTAGAAACTTCAGAGGGTTTACTATCCAAATCTACTAATAATATACATATCTTATCTCCTGGGGATGAGTAGCTGGCAGTTGAATTTGGATATGCTTTTCATCCAAACGTGAAAATGCTGCCCCCTACCCTAGAGAAGTTTAACAGGTCAACATTCACAAGGCCGCAGGGCCAGACAGATTTTCTAGGACTTGTAGGTGGAAAGGGTAGGTAACACATCTGCCACGCTGATCCTCAACACAGGGGCCCCTCAGGGGTGTTTGCTCAGTTGCCTCCTGTACACCCTGTTCAACCATGACTGCATGGCCAAGCATGACTCCAACACCATCATTAAGTTTACCGACGACACAACAGTGGAAGACCTGATCACTGACCTGGCCGTGTGGTGCCAGGATAACAAGCTCTCCCTTAATGTGATCAAGACAAAGGAGATGATTGTGGACTACAGAAAAAGGAGGATCGAGCACGCCCCCTTTCTTATCGACGGGGCTGTAGTGGAGCAGGTTGAGAGATTCAAGTTCCTTGGTGTCCACATCACCAACAAACTATCATGGTCTAAACACACCAAGGCAGTCGTGAAGAGGGCACAACAATGCCTATTCCCCCTCAGGAGACTGAAAAGATTTGGCATGGGTCCTCAGATCCTCAAAAAGTTCTACAGCTGCACCATCGAGAGCATCTTGACTGGTTGCATCACCGCCTTGTATGGCAACTGCTCGGCCTCTGACCACATGGGACTACAGAGGGTAGTGCGTACAGCCCAGTACATCACTGGGGCCAAGCTTCCTGCCATCCAGGACCTCTATACCAGGCGTTGTCAGAGGAAGGCCCAAAAAATTGCCAAGGACTCCAGCCACCCTAGTCATAAACTCTCTGCTACAGCATGGCAAGCGGTACTGGAGCGCCAAGTCTAGGTCGAAACAGCTTCTACCCCCAAGCCAAGACTCTTGAACAGTTAATCAAATGGCTAGCCGGACTACTTGCATTGTCCCCACCCCAACCCCATTTTTCACTGCTGCTACTCTCTGTTTATCTATCCATATAGCCACTTTACCTCTACTTACATGTACATATTACCTCAATTACCGTGCCTAACCGGTGCCCTTGCACATTGACTCTGTACCAGAACCCCCTGTATATAGCCTCGCTATTGTTATTTTATTGTTGCTCCTTAATTATTTGTTATATTTCAACAACAAAAAAGTTCTTAACTGCATTGTTGGTTAAGGGCTTGTAAGTAAGCATTTCACTGTAAGGTGAACCTGTTGTATTCGGCGCATGTGACAAATAACATTTGATTTGATCTCTCCTCTGTTTGTCCTTGTTTGTCCCGCTCAAACACAGACGCCTGTCATTCCTGCCACCCGCACCAGACAACCCCATAACACCAGTCTCAGTCAGCTCCATCTCCAGACCTTAACTCGGTTACTGTTACCCGGAAAGAACATGAAATGTATGCGTCATCTCCATCACCACACCTTAACTAATTTACTGCCAGAATGGTCTGATGGGTCACAAGGAGAACTACTGAGACAAACAGCAAGTGGTAGGATTGCTGACTGCTGGTGTGCATAGATTTTTGCTCATTATTTGCAGGTCAGAAATTGGAAACTTGAAACGACTTGGAACAGCTGTGTTTTCACTGGCTCAGTGTAGTGGCGTTACGTTGTTCATGAAAGTGAGCCAGATTAAACGTTGTGACGCTTTGCAAATGTCAAAGGTATTATGCCTATGTTCAGGTCTGGGTTGTGAAGCAGGTGCAATGGAAGGAAAATGCGAAAACAAATCCGAGATTTCAGACAATGAGCAGCTATGTGATTTTTTTGTCTTCTCTCTACATGATTGGTTTCACTCTCATATTGTGATGCTGTTAGTCAGTCAGTGATAATTGCCATCTCAATTTCAAGCTTGATGACTGGCAGAATTGGACATTTTTACAATAAATACAAGCATCTGTAAGCTACTCTTATTCATCATCGTTATAAATTAATTCCCCATGGGAACAGTTTGTGTGAGGTCTTTTCTATTTTCTCATTATGATATATCCATTGTAAAATATTATCTTTGTTTAATTATGAAGAGACATTTTAAAACATTTTTCTCCGCAATGGATCCTTCATGATATGTATTACTCTGATCTTTCCTCTTATCAGCTGCATGCCTGACCCTGAATTGGCTCAATTCTCATCTATTTTTATCTCTCTGGCAGATAAACACACCCTCTTTAAATTAAGCGTAAGAAATAGAGTAAGAGTAAGAAATAGAAGAAATCCTTGGTTCTTTGTACAACTTTCAGATCTTGTAATTATTAGAAATCAGGCCTGGGCCAAAGCTAGAAGAACTGACTTGGTAGCTGAATGGTAGCTTTTCAGGCAATTGGGAAATAGATGTACCTTCTCAATTAAGAAAGCTAAATCAAGCTACTTTCTAAGTTCTATCTCAGACTCTGCTGGTGATCCGTCTACATTTTGGAAAACAGGTAATGCTCTGAAGTGTCTAAATTCCTCTTCCTCGCTGCCTAAGCAAGTTGTGTCAGACTACGCATTATCACTTTCAACAACTTTTTACTTGTGATGTGCTAGATGCCTTGCTTAAGATTGATGTAAAAAAAAAATCCCCTGAAGCTTTACTTTATCCTTTTTTTATGCTGTAGCTTTCTACTCCTTGGATTGTGGAATCCGTAGGCAGGTTTATTGTTGCAAAAACAATCATTGCGATATGTGTCATGGACATGGCAGACATAGGATACATTTTCTAAAGAACTACAAAAATTTTATACTTTCGACAGGGGTGGATTTTTCTTTTATCTTACTTTCCTCATTACGACAAATGATAACATAACGGTGTTTTTTGAATAAATGATGGCTGAAAAGTTGCCATGGAAAACAAATTATTTTTCTTTAATAAATACATATCCTAATATGTAAACAATGACAGTGAGCAATTGACAGTGGGCAAAATAACCGGACAATAAGTTGACAATGTCTTATTAATAGGCATAAATAAATTGCATTTCTATGGTTGCAGTCCTAAAAGATTGAATTGCATTGAATCAAATTAATCAGATCCAATGATTTACTGCCCGTAGGGTGTGGTGCCGCTATTTTAATTCTAAATGCCTACTGCTTGCTAAATAAAAAGAATCAAAAAGAAATAATGTTTCTTTGCAGGACAAGGATATTCCTGACTTTGAAGAATGGCTGAATTGTTTTGCCTTGTTTTTCTGGTTGGCTGGAGGTAAGTTTCACAATCCAATTATTTCAGATCTACAGGAGTGCAAATTTCACCATGGCACGTGGGAATTATTAGAATATGGCAAATATTAGTCAGTCATTGACATTTACATAAATTCTTGCATTCTATCCATGCTGGCTTTCGCGTGCTAACTGAGACATAAAACAGATAGGTGGGAGGGCATACAGGCTGTCGCCAATTTATCAATTCGCAATTTGGATAATGGAAACGCTTCAACTTCATTTTGTATTTTTTTGGTGTTACGTCGAGCAGTTTTTATCGACACAAGATAGTTAAATTTAAACACACCGCATTATGCAATTGTCATAGCAAACTTTCAAAATGTCAAGAAAAAAAATGTTGTTGATGGAAAAACATAGCTTCTGACAAATATTTTTAACCTAACGGTTATCTCAGATGCTATCCCTAGGGTTTGGAAGGCAGCTCATGTGCTCCCTCTCCACAAAGGTAGTGACCCCTCCAACCTAAATAATTAAACTGTTTTGCCGAGCTACTTAAACATTTTATTTTTTAATAAACTCTCAGTGTAAAGGATTTCCTCCTCCTCTTCATCCGAAGAGGAGCAAGGATTCGACCAAAATGCAGCGTTGGAGTAGGACATAATGAATTTATTTAACAAGACAAAAACGAACTATACTTGTCACAGTTGCGTGTATAAGTGGCAGGGAAGTCAGGCGCAGGAGAGTCAAATAGAGTGTAGAATGGAGTTTTTTAATTATAGTCCCAGTAGTCTGCTCCATAACACTCATAGGAAAACATAAAACAAATATGGGTACGATGACCCGTCGCACACCTATACACAATAAACACAACACTTGACAAATAACAATCTCTGACAAAGACATGAGGGGAAACAGAGGGTTAAATACACAAGAGGTAATGGATGGGATTGAAAACAGGTGTGTGGGAAGACAAGACAAAACCAATGGAAAATGAAAAATGGATCGATGATGGTTAGAAGACCTGTGACGTCGATCGCCGAACACCGCCCGAACAAGGAGAGGCAACGACTTCGGCAGAAGTCGTGACAATACTTGAATAACTAACAAAATAACAAACGACGTAGACGGACCTGGACATGCGAACTTACATACAACGAAGAAGTCACGAACAGGAAAATGACTACACAAAAGAACGAACGTACAAACAAACCGAGACAGTCCTGTGTGGCGCGACAAACACAGACACAGGAGACAACCACCCACAACAATCAATGTGAAAACACCTACCTTAATATGGCTCTCAATCAGAGGAAATGAAAACCACCTGCCTCTAATTGAGAGCCGTATCAGGTCACCCTTTAACAAACATAGAAACACATAACATAGACTACCCACCCAAACTCACGCCCTGACCGTCAAACACATACAAAATAACAGAAAACCGGTCAGGAACGTGACACTCAGTTTAGGTCTTTCCTAGCTATGAAGTGTTCATCAATCTGACTTTAGACCGTAGCACTATCTCTTCTGCCTCACCAGTTCAAAAATGATGTGGTTAATTGTCTGGACAAAAGGCAACATTGTGCTGCCCTTTTCATTGACCTGTCAAAGGCATTCGATGCTGTGGATCACTAATTGCTAATTCAAAGGTTGTCCGATTTTGGCCTGGATCAGGCATCATGTTATTGGTTAAAACATGACATGATAGACAGAACACAGTGTATTTTCTAATGGTGTTGAGTCAGGTTTCCTTGATATTATGAAAGGTGTCCCAAAGGGGTCTATTTTAGAACCTGTTCTTTTTACTGTCTATATAAACAATATTGGTCTATCTGCAAAAATGTTTTACATACACCTGTATACAGAGGACACTGTTGTGAATGCTATTGCCCCCACGGTTGACCAGGCTCCTTCGGCGATACAATCTGCCTTTATTGCCTAACAGAAAGCCTTTGTTGAATTAAAATTGGTACTTCATGCAAGCAAAACCAAGTATATGTTATTCTCCAAAAAAACAAAAAATGTATCTGACTATTTATGCATGTGAATTGGATGGTGCCCACATAGATGTCCTCGCTTATAAATATCTGGGCATCTGGACTGGCTAAAAGCTGTCTTTCAGAAGCATATTGATGAGTTATTTAAGAAGTTAAGAATAAAATGGTCTTCCTTTTTATATATGTTGTTAAATAACAACAAAAAATACTTGAATTGATATTCAAACTGGTTGGAAATATCTATATGAATGCAGCTGCCACTGTATTGAAGCCATTGGAAGCCAGTTTAACATAGCACACAGTACACATCACTGCATTCCTTATCAGAAAGTAGGCTGGCCCTCTTTAAAGTAGATCGATGCATTGCACTATTTTTGTTTATAAAGCCCTTTATTTATTTATATTTTTCCCCCCAATTTCGTGATATCCAATTGGTAGTTACAGTCTTGTTCCATCGCTGCAACTCCCATACTGACTTAGGAGAGTTAAGGTAGAGAGCCATGCGTCCTCCAAAACATGACCCTGCCAAGCCACACTGCTTCTTGACGCACTGCTCGCTTAACCTGGATGCCAGCCGCACCAATTTGTCGGAGGAACACTGTACATGTTCCCGGCTCACCACAAGGAGTCGCTAGAGCACGATGTGACAAGGACATCCTGGCCGGCCAAACCCTCCCCTAACTCAGACGACGCCAAGCCAATTGTGCACCGCCTCAAAAGGTCTCCCGGTTGTGGCCAGCTGCGACACAGCCTGGGATCGAACCCAGGTCTGTAGTGACGCCTCTAGCACTGCGATGCAGTGCCGTAGACCGCTGTGCCACTCGGGAGGCCATTATAAACCTCCTTTGACAAACTTCCGCTGTACCCTAAGTTATTGTTAAGCTACAGTACAGACGTACCAGCTACCAGCTAACCGGTCTCAGGGATGGCTAACTCTAGAGATCCCTTTGCTCTCCACTGAGTTAGGTAAATCTGCTTTTGGTTTTTTTGCACATTACTTGTAGAATAATCTCCAAAACTCTCTCAAATTTGATGATTTTGTGTCTGTAGGGCAATTCAGCTGATTGAGGATATTTTTACTGAAGAATGTGTTTATTTTGTATCTCTGTTTTTATTTTCATAGTGTATCGATATGTATATTTTGTGTAATTACAGGGCTCATCTGTAAAACAGACCTTGGTCTGACTCCCTATCAAAATAAAGGTTCAATTAAATTATCAAAACAAAATATATTTCAACCAATATGTGTAGGCAGCACTTGACAAAGTACAAATTAATTTCAATCTATGCCAATCCAAACAAATGCATACAACATTGTTCACATTGGCAGTTTGAAGTGAATCAAATCCTATTGTTCTGCAAATCCAATTCAAATCAGTTATTTTTCCTGCAGTCTGAACAGCCAAAAAGCACATGGAATCAGATATTTCAAGACACATTTCAAACCATCTTCGTAGGTGATACAAATATGATTCTTGGCCATTCGACTTCTCTGAATGGTCAAATCTGATTTATGGATTTTACTGTTATTTGGCATATGTTGTCGCCAGCTACTCTTGACAGTTTGACAAGAACATGAGGTAGCTAATTAACTTGTTAATTGTTTACAATCAAATGAGTGAATGTGCTAGAAAGCTAATAAGCTACCTAGCCCAAAACGGACACATTTCGAAAGTTTAATTATCTTATTTTTGAGGCTTTAAAATGATTTTTAACATTCAAAGCAACTGGAAAATGTCCATTTGCAGGCATTGTTGTCACCTTAGATTGCTATAGAACCTCTGAGTGATAGGAAGCAGGAGCATCACCACCAATCAGCCTATACCACTGCGCACACATCCTTAATTTCTATGACAATGAGCATAGCCATGTCAGCAAATGACTGCGGTCTGAACACACACATCTGATTTGGTCACTTGTAACTTGTTGTTTGGACAGTCACTATTCCAAAACGGATTTGAAAAACAAAACTAATTTGAGCAATGAGGCCTACAGTGTGAACAAGGCTTTAGACTTTGAGAGGAGACACATACATTAATGAATGTTTCAGAGAGGCCTAGATACAGAAGCCTCTACAATGTTTGACATCCTTGCAATTTTGTCATTCTCAGCAATATTGTGCATTGCGCAGTCACTCACCTCACATCCCCATTCTCTCCTTTTGTTATGAGCCAAATGTAGATTTAGAATGCCTCCATTCTTCTCATAAGACGCATGAAAGAGATGGAAAAAGAGAACACCGCTAGAAGTTTCCATACTTGTCAGATGTTCCAAGATTAAGGGAAAGAGGGTGGATGACAGCACGTCAGCTACTTAAAAGGTGTGCCCCTTTGGATATGACATTTAAGCCACATCTGAAAGAACTCTTTGGGTGACAAATGACTCAACGTTTTGTATTGCCTATAGATTTCCTATAATGATCCATAGCAAGCAGATATAAATCAGATGTATGTTTACGTATGATGATGATGTGGCATTGTACTATACTCGTTACCGAGCCATATCCAATAAATGTGATGACATGCTATTGCACTTAGTATGTGTATTATAAAGATATTATAATAGTATTTTGTGGAGTTATACAGATATCAGACAATATAGCTGTAATTTAATTAGATTCACTTAATACGTTATTGCCAATTTACATAGAGATAGGAATAAAGTTTTAATTGAATTGAATGCCTAGAACCCCAACTCTCTATAATCCTATTGAGAGGAGCAGTGCCCGTGAGGCTGGCTTGCAGACAGAGTGAGAGATGTGTGTGTGTTTGAAAAAGACAAGCATGGGACAGTGTGAGGCTCAGGTGGCCGCACGGTATTGTATATACACCACCATTGCAATCGGGCCTGAGCCCTGCGCTAGACAGGTGGACCTGTGTGACCTTGAGATACGCTGACCCTTTCAGAGAGTAAACCTTGTGTGCCTGGCTGCAGTGGCTGGGCACAGGCTGACAATATGGGTGTCAGAACAGAAGACAGAACCTTATCAAGCCCTGTATTAGACACTATGAATGTGAATGACAATGGTTAAATTCTTATGGTGGAATAAATACAGTATATAATTATTGGACATAATTATTGGACATTATTGGACATAAATATGAAATATTGTTTTCTAAATTAACTTTATGGCTATTTTGGCCTTATGCTGTAATGTGTACATACAGTACCAGTCAAAAGTTTGGACACACCTACTCATTCAAGGCTTTTTCTTAATTTTTACTATTTTCTACATTGTAGAATATTAGTGAAGACATCAAAACTATGAAATAACATATATGGATTAGTAACCAAAAAAAGTGTTAAACAAATGAAAATATATTTTATATCCTTCAAAGTAGCCACCCTTTGCATGGATGACAGCTTTGCACACTCTTGGCAAGACACTCAAGTAAAAACAAACTGCTAATTCATTCATTTCAAATCATTCAAAACGGGATGGGTTCATTATGCTACCTGAGGTTTCCCAGTGTCTGTCATATAGGACTTGATTTGTGAGGTGTTTTAGGCACTGTTGGATGCTCACGCAGTCTTCTGGATGCTATTTACCAGATGACAAATGTCCTTAACCACACCTCTGATTGCAAACTGACAGAATAAATCACTCTGCATTCCACTTCCAAATCCATTTCCTCCCAAGTTCCACATGGATCTCAGTGGTGTCTCAATCCATAAAGAGGCGATGTGTGACGCGGTGACAGTCAGAATACCCTTGGGGCTGCGTTTTCATGCTTTATTAAGCAATGAATGTGACACTTGCTAATGAGGGAAATACATCATTGGGAAAATGAGAATGATATGCTGACAACTTGTTGTAATTGTCGCTGGTAATATGTGGGAACATGGTGCCAGATTCTTCTGATTTGGAATTCTTTTTGATTGGGAATCTTCGTTCAATAAGGTAACAGGCTTTGCAGGGTGATTTAGGAGTAATGGTGGGAAATGCATTTGGATGGAAAATGTATGACATATTTAGTAAAATAACTGAGTGTGGACTGCATGGTCAAACTATAGCTCTTGATAGTAATGTGGAAGGATGATAAGGACTGTCTGTCTACTGATGTGGAGTGGCAAAGATAAATATTTTGCAAGGAAAATGCTGAGCCATATGCTTGCTCAGTAAACATGTCCAACTGCTGTATACAAATATAAATATGGAACATATATGTTCTTTGAGGATACCCTCTTTCTGGCATCTCTCTGACATTGCATCATACAGTATGCAGAGGCAAGGCGAGAGTCAGTTACAGAGTGAGTGCAGGCATCCTCTGGACTCCCTGTGTCTTCTTGTAAACTTCTCTGGCTAGGTAGCACATGTCAAATCAGAGGAACTGACAAAGCCTATGGGCTTGCCTGCACTTCCCCTGCAATCAGACTCAGGGAAATGCAGAGAGAAACACATGGATTGCGTCCCAAATGGAACCGTATTCCCTACAAAGTGCAATACTTTTGACCAGCCCTATGGGCCCTAGTCCACTAGATAGGGAATAGGGTGCAATTTGTATTTCTATTTATTATTGATCTGCATTAGCTGCCAAGGGAGCAGCTACTCTTCCTGGAGTCTATCAAAATTAAGGCAGTTATAACATTTTTAAAACGTTACAATACATTTCACAATACATTAAAAGTGTGCCCTCAGGCCACTACTGTACTACCACATACAGTGCCTTCTAAAGTAATCAGACCCCTTCACCTTTTCCACCTTTTATTACATTACAGCCTTATTCTAAAATGTATTAAATAAATGTTTTTCTTCAATCTACACACCCCTAATGACAAAGCGAGCAGGTTTTTAGAAATGTTTGCTAATTTATTAAAAATAAAAACAGAAACAGCGTATTTACATAGGTATTCAGACCCTATACTGTTTCCATTGATCATACTTGAGATGTTTCTACAACTTGATTGCAGTCCACCTGTGGTAAATTAAATTGATTGGACATGATTTTGAAAGGCACACACCTGGCCACAGTTTACAATGCATGTCAGAGCAAAAACCAAGCCATGAGGTCGAAAGGAATTGTCCATAGAGCTCCGAGACAGGATTGTGTCGAGGCACAGATCTGGGGAAGGGTACCAAAACATTTCTGCACCATTGAGGTTCCCCAAGAACAAAGTGGCCTCAATCTTTCTTAAATGGAAGAAGTTTGAAACCACCAAGACTCTTCCTAGTGCTGACTGCCCGGCCAAACTGAGCAATCGGGGAAGAAGGGCCTTGGTTAGGGAGGTGACCAAGAATCAGATGGTCACTCTGACAGAGCTCTAGAGTTCCTCTGTGGAGATGGGAGAACCTTCCAGAAGGAAAACCATCTCTGCAGCACTCCACCAATCAGGCCTTTATGTTAGAGTGGCCAGACAGAGCCACTCCTCAGTAAAAGGCACATGACAGCCCGCTTGGAGTTTTCCAAAAGGCACCTAAAGAACAATCAGACCATGAGAATGAAGATTCTCTGGTCTGATGAAAGCAAGATCGAATTCTTTGGTCTGAATGTCAAGGGTCATGTCTGGAGGAAACCTGGCACCATCCCTATGGTGAAGCATGGAGGTGGCATCATCATGCTGTGGAGATGTTTTTCAGCGGCAGGGAAGAGGGAAAGATGAACGGAGCAAAATACAGAGAGATCCTCGATGAAAACCTGCACCAGAGCGCTCAGGATCTCAGACTGGGCCGAAGGATGAACAAGATGGCGCCGACAGAGAGGGCTGCCTCGCTTTTAGTCCTTAAGAACATTGCAGTATTTAGTTTTTTTATGTAAGTGTTATTACATGCAGCCGGGAAGATCTATTGGATCCCAGCAGGAATACGACTTTCCAGAAGCAGATCCTTTCTCCAAACCACCCAGGGCATTTGAACTGATTCCAGAGGCTGACCCAAAACAACGCCGCTGGAGAAGAGATAGACGGAGCGGTCTTCTGGCCAGACTTCAGAGGCGTGCACACCACCCACCGCTCCCGAGTATATTACTTGGTTATGTCCAGTTTCTACAAGGTAGACGAAATTATGGCAAGGGTTGCTTTCCAGAGAAACATCAGGAATTGTAACATACTCTGTTTCACAGAAACATGTCTCTCTCGGGATATGCTGTCGGAGACGATACAGCCATCTGGATTCTTTGTGCGTCGCACCGACAGAAATAAACATCTCTCCGGGAAGAAGAAGGGGGGGGTGTATGTTTCATGATTAACGTCTCATGGTGTAATTGTAACAACATACAGGAACTCAAGTCCTTTTGCTCACCTTACATTTACATTTAAGTCATTTAGCAGACGCTCTTATCCAGAGCGACTTACAAATTGGTGCATTCACCTTATGACATCCAGTGGAACAGCCACTTTACAATAGTGCATCTAAATCTTTTAAGGGGGGGGGGGCAGAAGGATTGCTTTATCCTATCCTAGGTATTCCTTGAAGAGGTGGGGTTTCAGGTGTCTCCGGAAGGTGGTGATTGACTCACCTGACCTACAATTCCTCACAATCAAATGCCGACCGTATTATCTCACAAAAGAATTCTCCTCTGTAATTGTCACAGCCATGTATATCCCCCCTCAAGCTGATACCAGGACAACCCTCAAGGAACTTCACTGGTCTTTATGCAAACTGGAAACCATATATCCTGAGGCTCCATTTATTGTAGCTGGGGATTTTAACAAAGCAGATTTGAGAACAAGGCTACCTAAATTCTATCAGCATATTGACAGTAGCACTCGCACTGGAAAAACACTGGATCCCTGCTACTCTAACTTCCGCGATGCATACAGTGGGTCTTCCTTTAAAAGTTATGAGCTTATGCTGTGACTGTTTGTGGTAGATGGTGGCATTCTGTCATTGCACCACACTATCACAAGGGGGAGTTAGAATGCTGATCTATTGGTAGTCTAAACTGTGGCAATTAATGGCTGCATTTTCAGTCAGTCTCTCTGGCAGTAGAGCCCTGCATCAAGCAACAACAACAAAAACTGTCGGTGGTCCTGGAGTTAAGAGAGAACTTGGGAAAATACAATGGGGAAATTTCACTTGACATGGACTGATGATTTTCCAAAAAATAGGCACGGTGGGCTTTTGGTTTCTCTCCCGCTAAAAACAGAAATAAATCATTCTAAATAACAAACTGTTTCACCCCATGTTCAAGAATGTCTTTTTTCGCCTTATTCAGATTACAATCGCTCACTTTCGGTTATTTGAAACAAAATCATCTCCAAAATATAGTTATTTTTTTAACAAGCCATAGAAAGTTGGTTGCAAATTCAGTAAAAAAAAAAAGTAAGAAACTTGTCTGTCGGCCCTGCATTAAAGACCAAAACTGGTTAAAGAAAATTGTGATAAATCAAAATATATACCACCGTCTCTTGTGCATATAATTTTCCTTTCTTAATGCATCCTTATTTACAAAGCGATTATTATTACATAAAAGCCCCTTTGCCCTGTAACGATATGTGCTGAGAGTCGGGAAGCAAGTTCAGGAGTGAGTGTTTTAATAAAATAAACATAATCCAAAACAAGAAACACTAATAGCACACAGACAAGAAACAGAAACAATGACGCCTGGGGAAGGAACCAATAGGAGTGACATATACGGAAGGTAATCAGGGAAGTGATGGAGTCCAGGCGAGTCTGATGACGCGCAGGTGCGCGTAACGATGGTGACAGGTGTGCGCCATAACGAGCAGCCTGGTGACCTAGAGGTCGGAGAGGTAGCACACCTGACAGCCCCTTAGGGCAAATCTGGTCTGTGAGAATATCTAACGAAAAATTCCCCTTAGATATTAATTTAGAATCCTCCAATCCTCTAAATGTAATTATTGGCGGAGAGTCACGTCATTGGCGGAGAGTCAGGCGGCATTGGCGGAGTTGAAGAGGGTGAGGAACGAGATGGAGTCACAATCCATGCCAGGCAAACATAAACGCGAATACGACCATCACCCCCGGTGAGACAAAACCGCGACTCGTCAGTGAAGAGCACTTTTTGCCAGTCCTGTCTGGTCCAGTGACGATGGGTTTGTGCCCATAGGCGACGTTGTTGCCGGTGATTTCTGGTGAGGACCTGCCTTACAACAGGCCTACAAGCCCTCAGTCTAGCCTCTCTCAGCCTATTGCGGAGTCTGAGCGCTGATAGAGGGAGTGTGCGTTTCTGGTGTAACTCGGGCAGTTGTTGTTGCCATCCTGTACCTGTCCCGCAGGTGTGATGTTCGGATGTACCGATCCTGTGCAGGTGTTGTTACACGTGGTCTGCCACTGCGAGGACGATCAGCTGTCCGTCCTGTCTCCCTGTAGCACTGTCTTAGGCGTCTCACAGTACAGACATTGCAATTTATTGCCCTGGCCACATCTGCAGTCCTCATGTCTCCTTTCAGCATGCCTAAGGCACGTTCACGCAGATGAGCAGGGACCCTGGGTATCTTTCTTTTGGTGTTTTTCAGAATCAGTAGAAAGGCCTCTTTAGTGTCCTAAGTTTTCATAACTGTGACCTTAATTGCCTACCGTCTCTAAGCTGTTAGTGTCTTAACTACCGTTCCACAGGTGCATGTTCATGAATTGTTTATGGTTCATTGAACAAGCATGGGAAACAGTGTTTAAACCGTTTACAATGAAGATCTGTTAAGTTTTTGGGGATTTTACAAATTACCTTTGAAAGACAGGGTCCTGAAAAGGGACGTTTCACATGTAGAGATGATTTTATTTTTATTTTTTATATACTGTAGGCCTACCATAGGTGACATGAGTCTCACTAGTGTTGAGTAAAGTGCTGTTTAAATGTGTTACAGGTCTTTTATTTATTTTATTTAACCTTTATTTTACTACATCAAGGTCTACTTACTCTGCTGGCATCTTGATGCAGTTTATGCCCACATTTGCAATGCAAACTATGACAAATTACTATGGGAATAATTGGAAGAGGCTTCTCTTTAGGGCCTGCATGGAGGCCTTTTGAAAACATGTTTTCAAACACTTGCTTTTCACAAAGGCTATTAGCAGGATAATAGACATGACGTGATCCCCAAAACACCTCTCTGACATAGGGTCCAGCATATCTGTCACGCCCTGACCTTAGTTATCTTTGTTTTCTTTATTATTTTGGTTAGGTCAGAGTGTAACGAGGGTGGTATGTGTGTTTTTGTCTTGTCTAGGGTTTTGGTATGTCTAGGTGTGTGTGTGTGTATTCTAGGCATTATGAAGGTCTATGGTGGCCTAGATTGGTTCCCAATCAGAGGCAGCTGTTTATCGTTGTCTCTGATTGGGGATCCTATTTAGGTCGCCATTTTCCAGTTTGGTTTGTGGGTTATTGTCTAGGTGATGTTGCATGTCTGCACTCGTGTCATTTAGCGTTCACGGTCGTTTTGTTATAGTTTGTTAAGTGTTCTTCGTTTCATTATTAAAGCAGATGTATTCGCATCACGCTGTGCTTTGGTCTCCTCACTATGACGAACGTGACAATATCTCTGGATGATGCCATTGAATGTCTCACCAGCTTTGTTTAAAGTGCGTGTGGGCGACCTCATGCAAACGCAAAATGTTGGATAAAGCATATACTGTACAGTACAGTATTTCTTCACCAACATCTTTATGCTTTCGGTAATAAAATATTGATAAAAGTACTCTTTCAAAATGCGGATGTTTATTTTGTTATGTATCCATAACGAATTACTATGGGAATAAATATCACTGAATGACAGAAATATTAGAACAAAGTAGGCTAATGAAGGTAAACAAATAGTTGCTTACTGGAACACCCAAAGTCATCAAATTGTTATAAATTACAGAACAGTACAAAACGAGAACACACATGGTTAATGTTCTGAAAAAATATGTATATATATTGTTCATGGCTCCCAAGTTGCGCAGAGGTCTAAGGCACTGCATCTCAGTGCAAGAAGCATCACTACAGTCCCTGGTTCGAATCCAGGCTGTATCACATCTGGCCTTGATTGGGAGTACCATAGGGCGGCCAAACCATGGGGTTTGGCCAGGGTAGGCCGTCATTGTAAATAAGAATTTGTTCTTAACCTGTTTGGGCTGCAGGGGCAGTATTGAGTAGCCGGATAAAAGGTGCCCATTTCAAACGGCCTCGTACTCAATTCTTGCTCCTACAATATGCATATTATTATTACTATTGGATAGAAAACACTCTCTAGTTTCTAAAACCGTTTGAATTATATCTGTGAGTAAAACAGAACTCCTTTTGCAGCAAACTTCCTGACAGGAAGTGGAAAATCTGAAATCGATGCTCTGTTCTAGGGCCTGCCTATTAATGTCCTTGATATTTATTAGTGTAGATGCACTTCATACGTCTTCCACTAGATGTCGACAGGCAGTGAGAGAAGAAATGGAGTGAATAACTTGATCTGGGGTCAAACAAAAGCTCTTTGTATGACGTGTCACCAGTTTCCTGTTTTCTGGAGAGCGCGTGAAGGGACCTGGTTTAACCTTCTGATAAGCTGTCGTTATAGACGACTAATATCTCCGGCTTTGATTTTATTTGATACATGTGACAATATCATCGTAAAGTATGTTTTTTCAATATAGTTTTATTAGATTATTGAATTTTTTTCGGGACGTTAGGCGTGTTGCGTTGTGTGCCTTTGTTCAGGAAGGAGAGCTTCGAGCCACTTTGCTAGCTTTCCATGCTAATTGACTGTAGAAGAGGACATTTTAAATCCAAACAACGATTGTTCCCGACAAAGGACCCCTTGTACAACATTCTGATGAAAGATCGTCAAAAGTAGGACCCATTTTATGATGCTATTTCATATATCTGTCGAACATGTGAAATAGTCGTTTGCGCCCAGATTTTGGGTACTCTCTCGCTATACCTAAGCTGGATGTCGTAATGAAGTTATTTTTAGAATTCTAACACGGCGATTGCATTAATAGGGGGTGCTGTTGGGACTTTGTAATATTTACGTTCCCAAATTAAACTGCCTCGTACTCAATTCTTGCTCGTACAATATGCATATTATTATTACTATTGGATAGAAAACACTCTCTAGTTTCTAAAACCGTTTGAATTATTTCTCTGAGTGAAACAGAACTCATTTTGCAGCACATTTCCTGTCAGGGAGTGAGATTTCAGAAATCGAGGTCCCTGTTCTGAGGTCAGTTTATAAGTCCCCATGTAAGCCATCGGGCTACATGCACTGCATACGCCTTCCTCTAAATGTCAGTAAGCGGGGAGCATTTGAATGGAGTGGAGTGGGCAATCTGGGCCACTATAAAGGATCATGGAACGGAAGTACCGTTCTTTTCAACGGGGCATCTGGCGCAAGGGGACATCACAATGGCGTCCTGCAAAAGCTTTCGTTTTAGCAGTTCTATATCTCTGGTCATGTTTTTATTCATTATAGGTGTTAAAGACATCATAAGGTAGTTAATTTAAACCGACTTATAGCAGTTTATAGCAGTTTATTGCGATTTTCTGGGATTTCTTTGTGACGCGCTTTCACGAGTTGGATACCTCTCCAGTGGGTGGCTATCGTTAGCTGCTATTTCAACAGGAGAAGAGGACATCTTTCAACCAAAAGACGATTGTTCTGGAGAAAGGACACCTTGCCCAAGACTCTGATGGAAGCTCGGCAAATATTAAGCAATCTTTATGTTGTTAATTCGTATTTATGTTGACAAATGTCAAATAATAATTCCGCCATGAATTTCGGTGCGGTCTCGCTTTAGCGCACGCTGTATGCTGAAGTAACGATAATTTTAAAAATGTAACACAGCGATTGCATTAAGAACTAATTTGTCTTTCATTTGCTGTCCAACTTGTATTTTTTAGTCAAGTTTATGAATAGGTTTCGATTAGAATAGGTGCCTCTCCAAGATGGCGCCGGTCAGATTGCTTGAAGTTTTGGCCACTAATCACATTGTATAACCACGATTTGTGCCGCTAAATATGCACATTTTCGAACAAACTCTATATGCATTGTGTAATATGATGTTATAGGACTGTCATCTGAAGAATTCTGAGAAGGTTAGTGAAAAAATAAATATATTTTGGTGGTTTATACGTTATCGCTATTTTTGGCTTGAATCAATGCTGTTGTGATGTTTGCTATTGTGGTAAGCTAATATAACGCTATATTGTGTTTTCGCTGTAAAACACTTAGAGAATCTGAAATATTGGCTGGATTCACAAGATCTGTGTCTTTCATTTGCTGTACGCTGTGTATTTTTAAGAAATGTTTTATGATGAGTAGTTAGGTAATACACGATGGTCTCTGTAGTTATTATAGTTGCTTTGGTGAGAGTTGTGATGGTGGCTGCAATGGTAAACTATGATTTATACCTGAAATATGCACATTTTTCTAACAAAACATATGCTATACAATAAATATGTTATCAGACTGTCATCTGAGGAAGTTGTTTCTTGGTTAGTGGCTATTTATATCTTTATTTGGTCGAAATTGTGATAGCTACCTATGCAGGAAAAAAATGGTGGACAAAAAAAGTTGTGTCTTTTGCTATCGTGGTTAGCTAATAGATTTACATATTGTGTCTTCCCTGTAAAACATTTTAAAAATCAGAAATGATGGCTGGATTCACAAGATGTGTATCTTTCATCTGGTGTCTTGGACTTGTGATTTAATGATATTTAGATGCTACTATTTACTTGTGACGCTATGCTAGGCTATGCTAGTCAGCTTTTTTACTGATGGGGGTGCTCCCGGATTCGGGACTGTGATGAAGTAGAAGTTAACTTCTTGAGAATACAGGGGGTGCTGTTTTCGCATTAGCATAATTGCCTCTACAGATGAAACTGCCTCTTATTCAATTATTGCTGTTACTATATGCATATAACCATATACCATTGGATAGAAAACAAGCTATGGTTTCTAAATCCGTTTCAATTTTGTCTCTGAGTGAAACACAAGTCGTTTGACAGCACATTCCCTGAGCAAGAAGAAGATTGCAAGATGTGAATGCTCGCTTCAACGCTCTGCCTATATATGGTCACGCCACCTATGACCCGAAACACACTTCATTCGTCTTCCTCTGGGTGTCAGGAAGACGTCAGAGGAGAAATTTTTTGTTTATCTTGTACTGACGTGAAATAAGACCTATTTCTTTAGCGTGACCGACAACTTCCGGTTTTCTGAAACGCGCGTTTTAGAGGTGCAATTGTCTTTTGTTATGCTGACGTTACGGATGAAAACTATCTCCGTCTCGAAGTTTGTTTGATACATGTGACCATATCATCGTAATGTATGTTTTTTCAATATAGTTTAATCAGATTATTTGAATTTTTTCGGGAGTTTTGCCGTGTTCCGTTCTGTGAGTTTTTTAACTTTGGACAGGGACCGTGCCAGTCGACCAGTACCCAGGCTAAATGAAGAGGGAAAGTTGCCATTGTGAATGGATTGAACGACTCATCAGGACTAAGGACACCTTGATCAACATTCTGATGAAAGATCAGCAATAGTAAGACCCAATTTACGATGTTATTTCATATATCTGTCGTGCATGTGAACTGGTCGGGCGCGCCCAGCTGGTTCTGGCTGGCGTGGCTATGCTAATTTAGCGCTACATTTTGTTTTCGCTATAAAACATTTAATAAATCTGAAATATTGTTTGGATTCACCAGATGTTGGGCTTTCAATATCTGTACGCTGTGTATTTTTTCTGAAATGTTTTAAGACAAGTAATTAGTTATATAACGTTGGTCTCTGTAATTGTTCTAGCTGCATCAGCACTATATCAGATTGCAGCTGCAATGTAGAACTGTGATTTATACCTGAAAAATGCACATTTAAAAAAAAAAAACTATGCTATACCATAAATATGTTATCAGACTGTCATCTTATGAATTTGTTTGTTGGTTAGTGGCTATATATATTTTCATTTAGTCGAATTAGTGATAGCTACTGACGCAGGAAAAAACTGTTGGAGTAAGAAAATGGTGTCTTTTGCTAACGTGTTTAGCTAATAGATTTACATATTGTGTCTTCCCTGTAAAACATTTAAAAAATCTGAAATGGTGGTTTTATTCACAAGATCTGTGTCTTTCATTGGGTGTCTTGGACTTGTGATTTAATGATATTTAGATGCTACTATTTAATTGTGACGCTATGCTAGCGATGCTAATCAGTGTGGGGGGGGTGGGGGGTGCTCCCGGATCCGGGTTAGGTACTCTGTAGAGGTTAACTAGCTAACATTAGGCTCTAACTAGAAAAGCAAATGTCTCTGGAACACGAATAATAATGCCAGCTAGGGTGCCAGCCAGCTAGCTAGGTAAACAATGAACCTAGCTAGGTAAACAGCGTTTAACATCACACACGTCACGTAATGTTAGCTAATGAAGCAGCTAGCTAACGTTAGCTAGTAAACAATAATGAACACAGTGCCAAATCATGTTGTTACTACCCTGCATGAATACGGCTCTGGGATACGAATAATAACGTCAGCTAGGGAGCCAGCCAGCTAATGTTAGCTAACAGAACACTTTAGCTTGAAATGAAACCACTTTCTGTCAAAATATGTAATATTGGAAAATGTAGCTAGCTAACGCTAGACTATCTTACCTGTAAACATCATCATGCATGATGGATGTGTCTCCCTGTCAGGAATGCCATACCACGGTTGCCCTTAGTTTGAAGATGTAATCCAGAGACAGGTGTTTTCTCCATCTCTTTAGCTGTCATACTCTAATTCCACTGTTTTCAAAACTTGATTATCAGGATTACCAACACAGACTGATGAGCTCAAATAGACCAATCCGAACATCTCTCGGCATGTCCAACCCACTCATTATCTCAACGCTTCATGGCTAGTAGGAAGGTTGCGCCCTTTTTTCTGTGGCTTAACCAACAAGGCATGTAATTTAACAATTGTATTCATAATTACAGATGGCATACAAGTTTGTTATGAAGGCACATGAAAGTTCACATGTTCGAGAAGGCATTTCTGCCATAAATGTCTCTCCTGTGAAGTCGCGACTTGAGAAATATGCCTAGTTTCCTGAAATCGGGTCACTTATTACAAAGCATTTTTTAAAGCTATGTCAGTTGGTTTGTCTATTAAGGCATTTTGATCAATAATCGGGAGTTTTCCTCAGGTACTTTAGTACAGTATAACCAATGAATAGCTTTGCGATGAACTACTCTCCGATTATTCTATGAATACATTTTTTATTAATATTTAAGAAACAGAATATAGAATTCTAACGTATCAATACAACGTGGATTCATAGATTTCACGGCCATATCATTGTTATGAATGTTCTAAGCCGGACTGACTCCTACTTCCGTGTGCTGCCCACACATTCTCAAATGAGGCTTGATTATTTTGTCTTAAAAGGTCAACTGCCCCTTTAGAACCAACTGGTTTTAAACAGCCTATGTGGCATCGATATGAGTCACAAACATTCATTATAATGTCCAAATCAACTCAAAAGTGTAAATAGGATAATTTTGGTCTTAAAGTCAGTTCGCCATGGTTTACTGGAGGGTTGGGTATGGATTACTTACATTCCCACTTTTGCCAATGATGCCCAATTGCCCAGAGACAACACGTTGTGGTCCGCACCCAGCTGCCATGAGGACATTTGTTGTAAAGTCTGTATATGGGTGCAACGCACGCACATTTTGCTCAGCAAATAGGAATACAAATGGGCATCCATAAAGTTGGTGCACACCTACAATGTATTTCAACAATATTGCCAGATGGCCAGGAATGGATTACATCCGAGACAGTCCCTTCTTTTTTTAAATGTAATGTTTTATTTAACCTTTATTTAACTAGACAAGTCAATTAAGAACAAATTCTTATTTATAATGACGGCCTACACCGGCCAAACCCAGACGATGCTGGGCCAATTGTGCACTACCCTATGGGACTCCCAATCAAAGCCGGTTGTGATACAGCCAGGATTCGAACCAGGGTGTTTGTAGTGCACTGAGATACACTGAGATGCAGTGCCTCAGAACGCTGTGCCAGTCAGGAGCTCCTTCTGCTGCCTGTCAACTCTCAAACCACTGGTGTTGGTGAGTACATAGCTGGTACTAGCTAGCTAGTAGCTACTTCTGGTTATACAACATTATATGATCATGCTAGCAAGCCAGGCTGGCTACCAAACCACAGATAAAAGGTAGCTAGCTAAATACATCAAGCTAACTTGTAATGTGATGTCAGAGGAAGATGTGCATAGCTCACATTTTCTAGCTACCTTGCTAACAACAGGTAACTGTAGCCCATTGCATTTAGGGTCAATACAGGGCATGCACTTGGATACTATCTTGCTAGCTAATCATAGGATGTAGCCAACTTGCTTTCAATAATGTTTTAACTCGAACTGTCTAGCTAAAAAGCCTGCTCTCATAAAAGTTTGTGTATTTTCTAGGGCAAAAATAAATGAAGGATGGAACTTGTTTACTACAAATACAGCTATGGCTCTGGCAGAAAATAGCAAAACGTATCAGCAAGCATTCAGCAACGTACACATATGGTTGCATAGTATCGGTTTCAGCATCACCAGCTTGAATCTATTCTGTAGTTACAGTACCTTTTTTAGAATATAAATGACTTCTAAACTGAGAAAGTTATCTTTCTTGCTATATGTTTATTGAGTGACAATATTTTTTTTAATTTACAGGCTAGGTCCAAAATCTGGTGGGAAAATTTTTTGTTAGCAGAGCGGACAAATATACCCCTCCCCCCCGACTCCTGGGGCCAGTCTGTCATGCTGGCACGTGAAATAGCAATGAATAAGGATCTCTGATGATCAGCTGTGTATTTACTGTTGGCTTCATTCGGAAAGTA
Organism: Salvelinus fontinalis; assembly: GCF_029448725.1. Classification (NCBI taxonomy): domain Eukaryota; kingdom Metazoa; phylum Chordata; class Actinopteri; order Salmoniformes; family Salmonidae; genus Salvelinus; species Salvelinus fontinalis. The sequence goes on from NC_074667.1 coordinate 17,416,641, forward strand.
ATCAGACCCCTTGATTCAATCTACACACAATACCCCATAATGACAAAGCAAAAACAGTTTTTTTGACATTTTTGTACATTTATTACAAATAAAAAACAGAAATACCTTATTTACATAGGTATTCAGACCCTTTGCTATGAGACTCGAAATTGAGCTCAGGTGCATCCTGTTTCCATTGATCATCCTTGAGACGTTTCTAGGATGTCCACCTATGGTAAATTACATTTATTGGACATGATTTGGAAAGGCACACACCTGTCTATATAAGGTCCCACAGTTGACAATGCATGTCAGAGCAAAAACTAAGCCATGAGGCACCGATCTGGGGAAGGGTACCAAAAAGATTCTGCAGCATTGAAGGTCCCCAAGAACACAGTGGCCTACATCATTCTTAAATGGAAGAAGTTAGGAACCACCAAGACTCTTCTTAGAGCTGGCCGCCTGGCCAAAATGAGAAATTGGGGGAGAAGGGCATTGGCCAGAGAGGTGACCAAGAACCCGATGGTCAATCTAACAGAGGTCCATAGTTCCTCTGTGTAGATGGGAGAACCTTCCAGAAGGCCAACCCTCTCTGCAGCACTCCACCAATCAGGCATTTATGGTAGAGTTGCCAGACGGAAACCACTTCTCAGTAAAAGGCACATGGCAGCTCGCTTGGAGTTTGCCAAAAGGCACCTAAAGGACTCTCTGACCATGAGAAACAAGATTCTCTGGTTTGATGAAACCAAGATTGAACTCTTTGGCCTGAATGCCAAGCATCACGTCTGGAGGAAACCTGGCACCATCCCTACGGTGAAGCATGGTGGTGGTGGCAGCATTATGCTGTGGGGATGTTTTTCAGCTGAAGGGACTGGGAGACTAGTCAGGATCGAGGGAATGATGAACAGCATAACGTACAGAGAGATCCTTGATGGCAACCTGCTCCGGACTGCTCAGGACCTCAGACTGGGGTGAAGGTTCGACCCTAAGCACACAGCCAAGACATCACAGAAGTGGCTTCGGACAAGTCTCTGAATGTCCTTGAGTGGCCCAGCCAGAGCCCGGACGTGAACCCGATCGAACATCTCTGGACAGATCTGGAAATAGCTGTCCAGCGACACTCCCCATCCAACCTGACAGAGCTTGAGAGGATCTGCAGAGAAGAATGGGAGAAAGTCCCCAAATACAGGTGTGCCAAGCTTGTAGCGTCATACCCAAGAAGAGTCGAGGCTGTAATCACTACCAAAGGTGCTTCAACAAAGTACTGAGTAAAGGGTCTGAATACTTATGTAAATGTGATATTTCAGTTTTTTATATTTAATACATTTGCAAAAATGTCTTAAAACCTCTTTTTACTTTGTCACTATGGGGTATTGTGTGTAGATTGAGGGGGGAAAAACACTTTAATCAGTTTAGAATAAGGCGTATGTAACGTAACAAAATGTGGAAAAAGTCAAGGGGTCTGAAAACTTTTTGAATGAATAGAATGTTTACAGTCTTTCTATCTCTCCCTCCCTCTGTAATATAGGAGCTGGGTCGGGTATATACAGTGCCTTGCAAAAGTATTCATCCCCCTTGGCGTTTTTCCTATTTGTTGCATTACAATCTGTAATTTAAATGGATTTTTATTTGGATTTCATGTGATGGACATACACAAAATAGTCCAAATTGGTATAGTGAAATTAAAAAAATGTAAATAAAAAAAACGGAAAAGTGGCGCATATATATATATATATATATATATATATATATATATATATACTGCTCAAAAAAATAAAGGGAACACTTAAACAACACAATGTAACTCCAAGTCAATCACACTTCTGTGAAATCAAACTGTCCACTTAGGAAGCAACACTGATTGTCAATAAATTTCACATTCTGTTGTGCAAATGGAATAGACAAAATGTGGAAATTATAGGCAATTAGCAAGACACCCCTCAAAACAGGAGTGATTCTGCAGGTGGTGACCACAGACCACTTCTCATTCCTATGCTTCCTGGCTGATGTTTTGGTCACTTTTGAATGCTGGCGGTGCTCTCACTCTAGTGGTAGCATGAGACTGAGTCTACAACCCACACAAGTGGCTCAGGTAGTGCAGTTCATCCAAGATGGCACATCAATGCGAACTGTGGCAAAAAGGTTTGCTGTGTCTGTCAGCGTAGTGTCCAGAGCATGCAGGCGCTACCAGGAGACAGGCCAGTACATCAGGAGACGTGGAGGAGGCCGTAGGAGGGCAACAACCCAGCAGCAGGACCGGTACCTCCGCCTTAGTGCAAGGAGGTGCACTGCCAGAGCCCTGCAAAATGACCTCCAGCAGGCCACTACGCTGACAGACACAGCAAACCTTTTTGCCACAGCTCGCATTGATGTGCCATCCTGGATGAACTGCACTACCTGAGCCACTTGTGTGGGTTGTAGACTCCGTCTCATGCTACCACTAGAGTGAGAGCACCGCCAGCATTCAAAAGTGACCAAAACATCAGCCAGGAAGCATAGGAACTGAGAAGTGGTCTGTGGTCACCACCTGCAGAATCACTCCTGTTTTGGGGGGTGTCTTGCTAATTGCCTATAATTTCCACCTTTTGTCTATTCCATTTGCACAACAGCATGTGAAATTTATTGACAATCAGTGTTGCTTCCTAAGTGGACAGTTTGATTTCACAGAAGTGTGATTGACTTGGAGTTACATTGTGTTGTTTAGGTGTTCCCTTTATTTTTTGGAGCAGTGTATATATATATTCACTCCCTTTGCTAGATCTGGTGCAACCAATTACATTCAGAAGTCACATAATTAGTTAAATAAAGTCCACCTGTGTGCAATCTAAGTGTCACATGATCTCAGTATATACACACAACTGTTCTGAAAGGCCGCAGAGTCAGCAACACCACTAAGCCAGGGACACCACCAAGCAAGCGGCACCATGAAGACCAAGGAGCTCTCCAAACACGTCAGGGACAAAGTTGTGGAGAAGTATAGATCAGGGTTGGGTTATAAAAAGATATCAGAAACTTTGAACATCCCATGGAGCACTATTAAATCCATTATACATTTTTTTAAAGAATATGGCACCACAACAAACCTGCCAAGAGAGGGCCGCCCACCAGAACTCAGGAGGCAAGGAGGGCATTAATCAGAGCGGCAACAAAGAGACCAAAGATAACCCTGAAGGAGCTGCAAAGCTCCACAGTGGAGATTGGAGTATCTCTCCATAGGACCACTTAAGCCGTACACTCCACAGAGCTGGGCTTTACGGAAGAGTGGCCAGAAAAAGCCATTGCTTAAAACCCTTTCATGCGTTCCAAATATCTCTAACGGTAGCCCCAGCCTGAGTTTTTTTATGCACGTGATGTTAGTACGTTCTCTCCATTCCAGAATGTGATTGCTACGCAACAGTACATTTAATCCTCGCTGCCCTCAAACCAAGGCACGCAGCCTGTTTTTATTTATAGGCTGTTTTCAACTTGTCAATTTGTCAGTTTGAATTGAGGTGTGTTTCGCCTCATTCATTCACATAAAAGTAGTCATTTTTACTTTTAGCGGACCAATTAATTTTTTTGACATTTCTGACCTGGACAAAATTCCCCAATTGTTTGTGCAGTTCAAGTCTGCAGACGTTTGCTCATCTCCCATCCTGCACACACGTGTTCACATTTTCCGTCTGTTGCCTGCATCGCAGTCATAGTTGTTTTCGTTACCAATAATAACTTTGGAAATGTGTGCGTTTCTATCAAAGTGCCTTTATTATGTTATAATAGTTTCTGCATGTCGTGTTATGTTATTTCTACTGTAGCATAATATTTTTGTGTATATTTCTTATAACCGCGGACACGTGAGGTAAAGTTACTAATTTCATAACCTTTATGGCGTTATATTCATTTCTGCTTCTGTAGCTAGCTACATTCTTCTATTAGCTCTGTAAAACAATGCTAATTGCGTCAGAAGTATTGGCTTGTTGTAATTTGAAGCTACCCTGGAAAAATATATTCTTGTACCACTTGGTCGTTTTCTGAGTGCATTCCACAAAGCTGTTTATCATGTCCGCCTCATCCACTGCACCCATTTTGAGGTTATAGTCAAGCACGCAGTCTGGTTTGATTTTTCTCTCTCTCCTCAGGTGGTCCTCCTTCCCTGTGGCCGACATGGTTGCTGTATGGACAGTGGAGAGAACTTGGATGTCTCGTTTGCCACTTTACTGCCAGCTGTTGACATTTCTTATGTTGTATAAAGGGTCATGTAGAATGGCAGTAGCATTGTTGATGAAATGCAGTCAATGCAGCAGAACTAGGAAGCGGTCTTGGGAAAAGAGGGTGGCAAAGAAGGGAGTTGCAAACATAGGATCTGTGCTCCAGTATTCTCCTAGGGAGTTCTTCTTTACTATCCCCATGAGGACTGTCACCTGGAAGGTATACATTTCACTATTTGTGGTTGTCCCCCCCACTCCTGGCTCTCTCTTCTCCTGTAGCTCCAAGGCATAGCGATTGGTCTCTACTATGTCTCCCACCAGCTCCTCTGTCAGAAACAACTTGAAGCACTCTGCCTCAGATGGAAATGTTAAGGGGCATTGCACTCCAGACTGGGACTCATCAAAGCAAACAGCAGGGCCAGGAGGGGTGAAATGGCTGTCAGCCTTCCAGCAACCACAGAACTCCTGTACTTCATCCATTGTCAGTCTGCCTCCATCACCACCAGCATCTTCAAAGGGAACTGGGACTTTGTCAGTGGACAAGGGGTCCTCAGATTCAGGTTTCTCAATGGCTGTGGGGCAGCTCTTCACTGTCAGAATCTGATTCCTGACTTTCATACTCAGACTCATTGTCATAATTTTTTTTAAATACCCAGAATTTCTACGTTTGTGAGTTGTCTCCTTTTTGAAAGACATTGGCAATGCTACAGCTTAGCTTTCAAGCTACATACATAAACAACCCTGAATGACTCAGTGGGAGTGAGAGGTTATGTGATTGACTGCCAGCACATGCCATTTGTGTCAATAAATCACTATCAGAAAATGTTTTGTGTGGTCATTATTGATATTGTAATGAAACAGCCAGGAGCAGGCCTCGAACCCTCGATGTTCTAGCCAGAAGACCTATCGACGGTGCCGCAAAAGCATGCTCGAGCAGCATAGTCGATATCCGCGGTTATAAACCCAGGGTACATTTACTGTTTTATTCACATTTTCAAGTAACGGTGATAAATCATGCATTCCAATTCTTGCATTGATTGTCATGGGCACATATGTGGGTAAAATACTTTTTTGAAGGTTGTACTGATTATGATGAGCTAAGCTAATTCCAGCTATGTGTGTGGAGCCATGTTTGTTGACATACAATGCATTCTGGGTTTCACGTAGTCGTCTGTCTGACCAAAGATGCTATAACAAAATGAGGTGAGTAAGGGTTCACTCCTTTTTTGAGAACTTCAGGAAGTGAATGGTGGGATGTGAACGATGGTAGATGACACACCCCTTCAAAATGCATACTATAAACAGACCAAACTCATCTTGTCTTCTCTTATTATCTTTGGTTTCTGTGAGGAAAAAAACCATGGCGGCACGCTGAAACTAATCGTGGGATTACTTTCTATTTCTAGAAAGTGTTTTACTCAATTATTTCGATCAATGGTGAGCTCACCCGTGATGTGATTAATTATAAATAGTAATAGCTATTAGCTAATTCATATTGTAGTTTGTCAGCCAAGAGTTATACAAATATGACCGCTTGTGCGTCAATCTTTCCTCCGTTAACGCTAGGACAAATGCAACCTACATTTTTCCTGTTTGGATGATTATTTTATGCTATAGACACTAATGTGAATATCTGAACATTGCATCCAAAAATAAACTTACGTTCTGGACATAACTTTGTAATGACTGTGTTTGTGTAAATAGTTTCTGAAAAAAGTGTGGCCAGCTCAAATGCTGATTGTTGCGTCATTCGAAACTGGCCATTCTAAATAAGCTTTCTAAATAAACATTCCAATCAGATGGGTGTGATCGTACGCTTCAGGAACCGCTGTAGAATGATCACACCCGTGTGATGGTATGTATGAAAGGGTTAAAGAAAAAAATAAGCAAACACATTTGGTGTTTGCCAAAAGGCATGTGGGAGACCCCCAAATATATGGAAGAAGGTACTCTGGTCAGATGAAACTAAAATTTAGCTTTTTGGCAATCAAAGAAAACGCTATGTCTGGCGCAAACCCAACACCTCTCATCACCCGAGAACATCATCCTCACAGTGAAGCATGGTGGTGGCAGCATCATGTTGTCGGGATGTTTTTTTGTCGACAGGGACTGGGAAACTGGTCAGAATTGAAGGAATGATGGATGGCGCTAAATACAGGGAAATTCTTGAGGGAAACCTGTTTCAGTCTTCCAGAGATTTGAGACTGGGACGGAGGTTCACCTTCCAGCAGGATAATGACCCTAAGCATTCTGCTGTAGCAACACTTGAGTGGTTTAAGAGAAAACATTTCAATGTCTTGGAATGACCTAGTCAAAGCCCAGACCTCAATCCAATTGAGAACCTGTGGTATGACTTAAAGATTGCTGTACACCAGCGGATCCCATCCAACTTGAAGGAGCTGTAGCAGTTATGCCTTGAAGAATGGGCAAATGTCCCAGTGGCTAGATGTGCCAAGCTAATAGAGACATATCCCAAGAGATTTGCAGCTGTAATTACTGCAAAAGGTGTCTCTACAAAGTATTGACCTTGGGGGGTGAATAGTTATGCACGCTCAAGTTCAGTTTTTTTGTCATATTTCTTGTTTGTTTCACAATAAAAAATATTTAGCATCTTCAAAGTGGTAGGCATGTTGTGTAAATCAAATGATACAAACCTTTAAAAAAATCTATTTCAATTCCAGGTTGTAAGGCAACAAAATAGGAAAAATGCAAGAGGAGAGAATACTGCTACAGACCTATATATATCCTACCCTGCCTTTCTTCGAAAGCCAAGTCAACAAACAGATTACCGACAATTTCGAATCCCACCATACCTTCTCTGCTTTGCAATCTGGTTTCAGAGCTGGTCATGGGTGTACCTCAGCCACGCTCAAGGTCCTAAACGATATCCTAACCGCCATCGATAAGAAACAATACTGTGCAGCCGTATTCATTGACCTGGCCAAAGCTTTCGACTCTGTCAATCACCACATCCTCATCGGCAGACTCGATAGCCTTGGTTTCTCAAATGATTGCCTCGCCTGGTTCACCAACTACTTCTCTGATAGAGTTCAGTGTGTCAAATCGGAGGGCCTGTTGTCCGGACCTCTGGCAGTCTCTATGAGGGTGCCACAGGGTTCAATTCTTGGACCGACTCTCTTCCCTGTATACATCAATGATGTCGCTCTTGCTGCTGGTGAGTCTCTGATCCACCTCTACGTAGACGATACAATTCTGTATACTTCTGGCCCTTCTTTGGACTCTGTGTTAACAACCCCCCCAGACGAGCTTCAATGCCATACAACTCTCCTTCCGTGGCCTCCAATTTCTCTTAAATACAAGTAAAACTAAATGCATGCTCTTCAACCGATCGCTGCCTGCACCTGCCCACCCGTCCAACATCACTACTCTGGACGGTTATGACTTAGAATATGTGGACAACTACAAATACCTAGGTGTCTGGTTAGACTGTAAACTCTCCTTCCAGACTCAAACCAAACATCTCCAATCCAAAGTTAAATCTAGAATTGGCTTCCTATTTCGCAACAAAGCATCCTTCACTCATGCTGCCAAATATACCCTTGTAAAACTGACCATCCTACCGATCCTCGACTTTGGCGATGTCATTTACAAAATAGCCTCCAATACCCTACTCAACAAATTGGTTGCAGTCTATCACAGTGCCATCCGTTTTGTCACCAAAGCCCCATGTACTAACCACATTTTTTACATTTTAGTCATTTAGCAGACGCTCTTATCCAGAGCGACTTACAGTAGAGTGCATACATATTTTTATTTTTATTTTTTTATTTTTTTTTATCCCCTTTTCTCCCCAATTTTCGTGGTATCCAATCGCTAGTAATTACTATCTTGTCTCATCGCTACAACTCCCGTACGGGCTCGGGAGAGACGAAGGTCGAAAGCCATGCGTACTCCGAAGCACAACCCAACCAAGCCGCACTGCTTCTTTAACACAGCGCGCCTCCAACCCGGAAGCCAGCCGCACCAATGTGTCGGAGGAAACACTGTGCACCTGGCCCCCTTGGTTAGCGCGCACTGCCCCCAGCCCGCCACAGGAGTCGCTGGAGCGCGATGAGACAAGGAAATTCCTACCGGCCAAACCCTCCCTTACCCGGACGACGCTGGCCCAATTGTGCGTCGCCCCACGGACCTCCCGGTCGTGGCCGGCTGCGACAGAGCCTGGGCGCGAACCCAGAGACTCTGGTGGCGCAGTTAGCACTGCGATGCAGTGCCCTAGACCACTGCGCCACCCGGGAGGCCCTAGAGTGCATACATTTTATTACATTTTACATACTGAGACAAGGATATCCCTACCGGCCAAACCCTCCCTAACCCGGACGACGCTATGCCAATTGTGCGTTGCCCCACGGACCTCCCGGTTACGGCCGGCTGCGACAGAGCCTGGGCGCGAACCCAGAGACTCTGGTGGCACAGCTAGCACTGCGATGCAGTGCCCTAGACCACTGCGCCACCCGGGAGGCACCCACCACTGCGACCTGTATGCTCTCGTTGGCTGGCCCTCGCTTCATACTCGTCGCCAAATCCACTGGCTCCAGGTCATCTACAAGACCCTGCTAGGTAAAGTCCCCACTTATCTCAGCTCGCTGGTCACCATAGCAGCACCCACCTGTAGCACACGCTCCAGCAGGTATATCTCTCTGGTCACCCCCAAAACCAATTCTTCCTTTGGCCGCCTCTCCTTCCAGTTCTCTGCTGCCAATGACTGGAACGAACTACAAAAAATCTCTGAAACTGGAAACACTTATCTCCCTCAATAGCTTTAAGCACCAGCTGTCACAGCAGCTCACAGATTACTGCACCTGTACATAGCCCATCTATAATTTAGCCCAAACAACTACCTCTCCACCTACTGTATTTATTTATTTGTTTTGCTCCTTTGCACCCCATTATTTCTCTCTACTTTGCACATTCTTCCACTGCAAATCTACCATTCCAGTGTTTTACTTGCTATATTTATTTTATTTACTACACCACCATGGCCTTTTTTTGCCTTTACCTCCCTTATCTCACCTCATTTGCTCACATTGTATATAGACTTATTTTTCTACTGTATTATTGACTGTGTGTTTGTTTTACTCCATGTGTAACTCTGTGTTGTTGTATGTGTCGAATTGCTTTGCTTTATCTTGGCCAGGTCGCAATTGTAAATGAGAAATGGTTCTCAACTTGCCTACCTGGTTAAATAAAGGTGAAATAAAAAAATAAAAAAATAGCCTATAGGCCTATGCACAAAGATGTTAGCAAATTCTAAAGAGCTACAAATAAATAGTTAATTCTGGATCCTATTTGGACAGGTTGCATATCAAAATGTCAATCATGCATTCCCTGGATATGATAGAGTGAGAGAGAGAGACAGACACACATATGCAGAGAGAAAGATGAATCAAGTGGAGAGAGGGGGGGTGAAAAAGATAGCAGTGCATATTTACTGTATTAAGAACATTTAAAATTGCCAGCTCTGGAAGACTAGCTAATTGTGACTGACTTTAAGTTATTGTTAGACTTTTACTTGTATTTCAATAGCTTTTGTATTTCTACTTGTTAGGCAATCACATGTACTTATGGGGGAAGAGTGGCCAGCCTCAGAGGAGGGTGATTTTCACAATGAAGGAGAAGGAAAAGGTGCTGTACAATAGCCAAGCTTCCCATTTCAGAGTGAGGCAAATGATTGCCAAAATCAACCTGTACTTCTTCTGACGTGGGATTGTCAAGGATGTGAAAAACTGGGCAAGGAAATAGCCTTTTGTTTATCAATCATATTCTATTATATCTTAAATATTATGCCTCCAATTAATGTCCTATCAGAGAGCACACAATATATATATATTTTTTTTTACTTTGTACTTACAGGTTGGTACCTGCCTATCCTGCCAGAAGTTTGAGAAAGTGAAGACTGTGTAACCAGAGTTGAGGCCAATAAAAATTGTTTCACCATGGCACATGATCGGTAAGTTTGTCACAATACGTAATTTTTTATTGACCATTTTATAATGTGTTTGTAAGACCATTCTTACTAATCTGAAAATCTCATACTTTTTTTATACAGATACGAAGAAAGTCAGAATATCTCTAGCACTTTAAATGTTAGGGGTGGCCCTCATCGAACCTTTCCAGTCATCTAGGAATGGCAACCGCTGATGTCTGATGGCAACCGACTACTTTACCATGTGCGTGGAGGCAATATCCATGAACCATTCTAGGACACACGTTCCGCTAGCAGAACCCCCCCACAAGATTCCGCTGAAAAGGCAGCGCGGTAAATTCCAAAATATTTTTTTTAAATATGTAACTATATCACATTAACAAGTCCAATACAGCAAATGAAAGATAAACATCTTGTTAATCTACCCATCGTGTCCAATTTAAAAAATGTTTTACAGCGAAAACACAACATATGATTATGTTAGATCACCACCAAGTTCAAAAAACACACAGCCATGTTCCCAGCCAAAGATAGGAGTCACAAAAACAGAAATAGAGATAAAATGAATCACTAACCTTTGATGATCCTCATCATGTTACACAATACCTGCATTTTTTGCTCGATAATGTGCATATTTATATCCAAAAATCTTAGTTTACTTTGGCGCCATGTTCAGAAATGCCTCCAAAATATCTGGAGAAATTGCAGAGGGCCACGTCAGATAACAGAAATAGTCATCATACACTTATATGTAAAACATGTATCTTTCATCAAATTAAAGTGTGTCAGATTTCAAAAAACTTTACGGAAAAAGCACACCATGCAATAATCTGAGACGGCGCTCAAATATAAATAACATTTCTCCGCCATGTTGGAGTCAACAGAAATACAAAATTACATCATAAATATTCCCTTACCTTTGAATATCTTCATCAGAATGCATTCCCAGGAATCGTAGTTCGACAATAGATTGTTGTTTTGTTCGATAATGTCAATTATTTTTGTCCAAATAGCTGCTTTTGCTAGCGCGTTTAGTACACATATCCAAACGCTCGTGCAAGTGACGCATAACGTCGGACGAAAACTTCAAAAAGTTATATTACAAGTCGAATAAACTGGTCACACTTAGTAGAGAATCAATCTTCAGGATGTTGTTATCATATATATCCAATAACGTTCCAACCGGAGCATTCCTTCTGTCTGTAAAGTTATGGAACGCAAGGCGATATCATGAGAAATGCACGTGACCAGGAACTGGCAATCTGCCAGACCACTGACTGAAACACCTCCCATCCGCTCCCACATCACAGTATACACTTCATTCAACATTCTACCGACTGTTGACATCTAGTGGAAGGCGTAGGAAGTGCAAACAAATCCATATCTTCCTGGGATTTGAATAGGCGATCAGTAGAAAAAACACCAGCCTCAGCATTTCCACTTCCTGTTTGGAAGTTTGCCTGCCATATGAGTTCTGTTATACTCACAGACATAAGTCAAACAGTTTTAGAAACTTCAGAGCGTTTTCTATCCAATAGTAATAATAATATGCATAAATTAGCATCTGGGACAGAGTAGGAGGCAGTTCACTATGGGCACGCAATTCATCCAAAGTGAAAATGCTGCCCCCTATCCCTAAAACGTTAAAGTCAGTAAAGGAAGAGAACATGCTCAACTCTAAATTCCAATCCCTTCTGGAAAACATCAACTCCCTTCTGTAAACCCATTAAACTTCTTATGGGCAGGTGGGACGGTAGTGTCCCACCTGGCCAACATCCGGTGAAATTGCAGAGCGCGAAATTCAAACTACAGTATTATAAATATTTAACTTTCATAAAATCACAAGTGTAATACATCAAAGTAAAGCTTGACTTCTTGTTAATCCAGCCGCCGTGTCAAATTTCAAAAAGGCTTTACGGCGAAAGGAAACCATGTGATAATCTGAGGACAGCGCTTCGCATACAAACACATGAAAAACATATTTCAACCAGGCAGGTGCGACACAAAAATCAGAAATAGCGAGATAAAAAATGCCTTACCTTTGATGATCTTCTTCTGTTGGCACACCAAAAGGTCCCAGTTACATCACAAATGGTCCTTTTGTTCGATAATGTCCTTCTTTATATCCATAAAACTCAGTTTATCTGGCGCGCTTCAGTCAATAATCCACCCAGTTTCCCTCCATCAAAATGCATACAAAATGAATCCTAAATGTTACTAATAAACTTTTCCAAACAAGTCAATCAACGTTTATAATTAAACCTTAGGTACCCTAATACGTAAATAAATGATACAATTTAACCTTTCACGAGTATCTACCCCGGGTCCGGGATCACCCCCCACCCCCCCCCACACTGAGTAGCATAGCCTAGCATAGCGTCACAATTAAATAGTAGCATCTAAATATCATTAAATCACAAGTCCAAGACACCTAATGAAAGATACAGATCTTGTGAATAAAGCCACCATTTCAGATTTTTAAAATGTTTTACAGGGAAGACAAAATATGTAAATCTATTAGCTAACCACGTTAGCAAAAGACACCACTTTTCTAACTCCATCAGTTTCTTACTCCATCAGGTGCTATCACCAATTCGGCTAAACTAAGATATTGATAGCCACTAACCAAGAAAAAACCTCACCAGATGACAGTCTGATAACAAATTTATGGTATAGGATAGGTTTTGTTAGAAAAATGTGCATATTTCAGGTAGATATCAGAGTTTACAATTGCACCCACCGTCACAAATGGACTAGAATAAATACAATGAGCAACGTGTTTACCTAATTACTAATCATCAAACATTTCGTAAAAATACACAGCATACACTAATCGAAAGACACAGATCCTGTGAATACAGACAATATTTCAGATTTTCTAAGTGTCTTACAGCGAAAACACAATAAATCGTTATATTAGCATACCACATATGCAAACGTTACCAGAGCATTGATTCTAGCCAAAGAGAGCGATAAAGTAAACATCGCCAAAATATATTAATTTTTTCACTAACCTTCTCAGAATTCTTCAGATGACACTCCTGTAACATCACATTACAACATCATATACAGTTTGTTCGAAAATGTGCATATTTAGCCACCAAAATCATGGTTAGACAATGACAAAAGTTGCCCAGCTGGTCAGACAATGTCGTGCACCATATTAGACAGTGATCTAGTCGTATACATAAATACTCATAAACGTGACTAAAAAATATAGGGTGGACAGCGATTGATAGACAATTTAATTCTTAATACAATCGCTGATTTACATTTTTTAAATTATCCTTACTTTTCAATACAGTTTGCGCCAAGCGAAGCTACGTCTAAAAAGATGGCGTCATAAGCGATTAACATTTCTCGACAGAAACACGATTTATCATAATAAATTGTTCCTACTTTGAGCTGTTCTTCCATCAGAATCTTGGGCAAAGAATCCTTTCTTGGGTCTAATCGTCTTTTGGTCGAAAGCTGTCCTCTTGCCATGTAGAAATGCCCATTGCGTTCGGCATGAACTGGAACCGTGCCCAGAGATTCACAGTGTCTCAGAAATAAATGTCCCAAAATCGCACTAAACGGATATAAATTGCTATAAAACGGTTTAAATTAACTACCTTATGATGTTTTTAACTCCTATAACGAGTAGAAACATGACCGGATAAATATAACTGGCTACACTAATGCTTGGAAAAAGAACGGGTCGGTGTACACCGTGCGTCCGACGCAGCAGGAAAGGAGTGCCTACCTACACGTGTTTTTGTTTTATAGGGGCTGTGATTGCGCAATTGATACCATTCAAATCGTCATCACGTAAAGGCATCCAGGGGAAGACGTAAGCAGTGTCCGTATCCTGATAGCGTTCACAGTGGCCTTTAAACTGACTCCAGATCAGGGGCCAAAATGTGTGAAATCTGACTCCATGTCAGGGAAATTGCTGTAGAATGAGTTCTGTTCCACTCAGAGACAAAATTCCAACGCCTATAGAAACTAGAGACTGTTTTCTATCCAATAATAGTAATAATATGCATATTGTACGATAAAGAATTTAGTAGGAAGCCGTTTAATCTGTAATGCAATTATGCTAATGAGAAAACAGCACCCCCTGTAGTCGCAAGAAGTTAAGACGGAGAATCGTTATTGTCTTTACCAGAGAAAAATACCAAAGAACACACTCTCTTCCACACGCTTGGAAACACTACAGCCAAAATGGGAGCCACCTACATTTTCTGGCTCATTTTTTCAAAAACCAGCCTGAAACTCTTTCTAAAGACTGTTGACATCTAGTGGAAGCCATAGGAACTGCAATCTGGGAGGA